>NC_137831.1:26063568-26088568 GCF_963921795.1 Nannobrachium achirus | reverse complement strand
ATTTTATTTTATTTTTTAAATACGAATTTGAAGGTTTTCAGAACATTATGGTTAGTTCCCTCTTTTTTTTTTTTATAATTTTTATCCCACCGCTCAAAACTAGTTAGAGAACCTGTCCTAGAGTCTCCTCTTTTGTCCTCTTCTCCCCCTCATCTTTTTTTCGTCTCCATTCCTCTCTCATAGACTCAAGGGTATTTCCTCTCTGTATCAAAGTCTGCTTTCTACTGCTACTCTGGCTTAATACATTATACTCTCTCTCTCTCTCTCTCTCTCTCTCTCTCTCTCTCTCTCTCTCTCCGCCCGTGAATAATTAATGTAATTTCCCACCTTGGCTGTGATGAATGTATGCCCTGCTCCCCTCTCGTGCCCTTCTCCCCTAGCCGGCCTAATTAAAGAAAACACTCCATGATTGCCTATTTTTCCTGGAGCGTGGCAACCTATTATTCTGCCTAGCACCTGATTAGGGGACTTATTATGCTTAAATTTAGATTGATCTAACCGGGCAGTCTAATAAAAGAGTACTTGGGCTTTGATTTAGGAGGAGAAATTGCAAGTTTTCTATTTTTTTTCCACCCCTCTTCTTCTTCTTCCGTGTCGGAGCCACTCACTGTGTGTAATTGTTATTACTGGGTCGTGATATGCGAGACATGGCACGGGTTTGTTAGGAGGCACGGGGAGGAGTGGGGCTGCGGAGAGAGAGAGAGAGTTCTGGAAATTGAATTAGAAAATGAGAGGGTCAGGACAACAGGTGACATTTTGCTACGGACTCGCCACAATAGAGCTGTCAGAGAGAGAGGGTGTGTGTGTGTGTGTGTGTGTGTGTGTGTGTGTGTGTACGTGGATTTATCCCGAATGATAAATCACATCCATCAACCCCCCCCCCTCCCCCCTCCCCCTTTTGCCGTTGTGAAAGTGACATATTTCTGTCAAAGAAAGATTAATCTCTCCATCCGCGGCGACATAATCATCGCTAAGAATCGGACGGAGGCGCGGGAAAAAAAATAAAAGGGGGGGGGGGGGGGGGGGGGAGACGCGGGCAAATTGAGTTGTGTCTGGTGATGCGAGGCCTGGCACACTGATGTAAACGTCTCTAATAGGAGGGAGGGTGGAAGGATGAAGACTCCATTCTACAATGTTGATTAACACCAGCCCCCGTAATGTACCAGCTAACCGCTCAAACACGCTAATTGACAGTGAGCAATTGAAAATGCTAATTGGCTGTAGATGGTTATGGATGCGCCGCCCGCTCCTCCGGGTCAAAGGCCTCGCATTAACCACATGAACCCTATACAGCGTCCCCGTTCTGGGGGCCAACAGGGACGCTATTCTGGGCGAATATAGTTGATCTACAAGCTTGCGATGCGACGCAAACGTGGCGCGTTGAGGGCTTATGTACGAGTTATTTTCGTCAACTACTGGTTGACGACAAGTAGTACTGCCTGGATCTCATAAGCACACTCAACAGTGTAAGGGCTTTTAAGACCTTTTTTAAGCAGTGAAAGCCGCTTCCAAGGAGTGGCTTTGTCTGTCCCGTACCTGTTTTTTTGAGGATTCCCATAGATTCTCAAGGAGTGAGAATGTCTGTCCCGTACATGTCCCGTACCTGTTTTTTTGAGGATTCCCATAGATTCTCAAGGAGTGAGAATGTCTGTCCCGTACATGTCCCGTACATGTCCCGTGCATGCAGAATTGAGGAATGTATAGATCTGGAACACTGATTTCAAAGCTCTAGTACACATAGAATAAAAATTCACCACTTCACTTCGAACCGAGGTTTGATTTTTAAGATCATTACTGCGTTAAAAGTAATCAACAAGCAATACAAACAATTGTCAGAAGTTGCTTAAACAAACACAAACGCAAAAGTATAGTTAGTTTTTTTACGTGTAGGAGGAATTTTACATAATTTTCACCAGCTACAGATTTTAGGCCGGGTGGCCTACCTGGCAATAGAGCACTGCAGGAAACCCTGCCCATGTTTATTTTATTTTTTCTGACCAGGGTGCGTATTTCTTTTTTTCAGAACAGGGTCGCCAGTGGGTCCCTGCTTTCTCTTTCTCCTCTCTCCTTTTTTCGGATTTCCAAAACACAAGAAAAAAAAAAACGCAGCAGTGTGCAACCAGCTTATTACTGCATAGGTGTTAGGATGAGGATCAGTGAGGTGGATGTTGCATGGTGTTTGGTATAGTCTTCCAAATGAACAATAATTATAAATAATCGTTAAAGTCCCACTCCTTAGACCTGAATTTCAGCAGCCAAATTAACACAATTACGAAGTCAGACTACAAAATAAGTCTGTGTGCGTGTGTCCGTGCGTGTGTGCGAGCGAGCGAGCTAAATGTTTTCCAAACTATAAAAGTTCTGAGTTACACAGACCATGGCTCATAACATTTTATAATATAATAAATTACGCTCATTTTACCTTCACTTCAGTATGTTTGATAAACCTCAGATAATAAATCCTCTAGACCTGTATATGTGACATAACAAAGCATGAATTAAATTTCATCCACAACTAAAAAAAGCATGATTTAGAATCAAGTATCGGATCTAAGGTCTCAGACTTAGTATGGCTGCTTTCTGCAGTGGTGGAAAGTAACTTTAGGTAACAGTACTTGAACATTTATTCAAGTACTGTAGTCTACTTAACTTAAGATTATTATTTTTTTATGTATTTTGACTGGAGTACTTACATTTTTCAGTACCTTATACTTTTACTCTACTACATCTCAGAGAAAAAAAATTGCACTTTTTTACTCCACTCTAGTTATTTATATTTAAGAAGTAGTACAAATATCTGATCTACAGTACAAGCTCACAACGCGGCGCAAAGTGATCTAGTAGTTCTGCTGTTTTCACTAGTTTGGGTCACGGGCAAATGTCTAATTTCTCTTTTGGGTCACAAGCTAAAACATTTGGGAACCACTGGTATAGACCACATTGCTTAGCAGAGTTCAGTGCAATGCATGTCAAGTGATGAAAATGAAGGCTATAAGGTCATTAATGGGAGCCGCTTTTTTAAATAACTAAAAAGTACAACACTGCTAGTTACTCTTCAGATTATAATTACAAAACATACTGTAACCAATGAACCTGTTATATACATTATTTGCCGATCTACAAACTCGCCGCGTGTCACATCTTGACACACTGTGAGCTTGTAGATCTGCTATTTCCAAAAGATTAAAAAAATGTTTGAAACTTGGATTTACTTTTCTTTGGTACTTTAAGTGATGCCAACACGGCAATACCTTTGTACTTTTACTCAAGTAAAATTCTGAATACATACCCTTTACTCGTAACAGTATTAGTATTCTGTGGTATTACTACTTTTACGAGAAAAAAATCTGAATACTTCTTCCACCACTGGCTTTTCCAAGACCTTTAACTGCCCGTGTGGAATGATGGCGCGCTCCGCCCATGCCCTTGCTCAAACCTCGTTAGCATAATTGCACAAAGTGATGTGCCCGCGCTGCATTTTGATAAATGACACGATTAGCGGTTCAAATGAAGAGAGTGACTCGAGCCATGCAGGCAGATCAACCCCACCACGGGGCAAATGGAGTCTGTCTCTCGTGTCGGGAGTCGGAGCAGAGCAGCATGTCTGTCTGATGTGGACTTGCCATCGGATGGAAACCTCGCAACTCCATATTTCATGTAGGGATGTCCGATATTATCGGCCTCTCGATATTATCGGGCCGATAATAAAAAGTTGTCAATAGTACATCTAATCTAAGATTAGTGGGACTCAAATGACCACCAGAGTCCCGGGACTCACTTCATTGAAAACCTATAACATCACTGTATTATATATATATATATTATATATTAAATATTATATTGTTACTAGCCTAATAGCTATTTTATTTTATTAGATACGATATTACCTGACAATTAGTTGACTGTGAAAAAAAAGACAGCATATATCGTTATCGGTTAAAGGGATATTTCACTTTCAAAAGAACTTTTGGTCATTTTATCATATAATCAGGCTTTTATGAACACCCTGAACAGTTTTCAATTTGTTTGATTCAATATTAAGATATTTGATGGAATTGTTACTAGGCCCTCCTCCTCCAGGGCTTCTCCCCATACACAGCCATTGTAACAACAAAATCCATTTTAACCATGATAGATTAATTAAAAACACCCATTATTTTTTCTGGTGACTCGTACTACCCTCCTAATACGTTAGCAAGCCGTGTTTTTTCGATAACTTTTTTGAAGCTTGAAGCGTTAGGGTTAGGGTTAGGGTTAGCCGCTTCCAAGGAGTGGCTTTGTGTGTCCCCCGACCATATGGTAATTTCAGTCCAGAATAAACAGGTTTTATCTGTCCGTAAATGTGTGTCCCCCATGTCCATATATGGTCATTTCAGTCCAGAATGAACAGGTTTTATCTGTCCCGTAGGTTCAGAATATGTGTGTAGTAGTGTCCGTCCCGGTCTGATGATTGGATGATTAAAAATGTCCCTAAAAATGAGGATTGGTCAAGCTTCACATGACAATCCGGCCCCTCCAGATAAAATCATTCATTCATTCAGAATTCTGAATTCTTAAGCTCTATAACACAGAATAAAAGTTCACCGCTTCACTTCGAACCGAGGTTTGATTTTTCATTCATTTTTAATATTCTTTTATTTTATTAGACTTTTTCTATTTTCCCAAAGAATTATTAAAAATCAAACCTCTGTTCAAAGTGAAGCTGTGAATCTCAGTATAAAATTGTGTGGAGAGTCAAATTGTCAAAGAGCTGTGAACTCTGTGATATATACATTCTTTCAATTCTGAATGAATGAATGATTTTATCTGGAGGGCCGAATTGTCATGTGAAGCTTGACCAATCCTCAAAGTATCCAATCATCAGACCGGGACGGACACTACACACGTATTCTGGACGTACGGGACAGATATAACATGTTCATTCTGGACTGAAATGACCATATATGGACATAAGGTGACAGACATTTTGTTTTTGATAAAACCTGTTCATTCTGGACTGAAATGACCATATATGGACGTGGGACACACAAAGCCACTCCTTGGAAGCGGCTTTCACCGCTTCAAAAATAAATAAAAGAATGTATTGGAAAAACACGGCCTGCTCACGTATTAGGAACCCGCGACATGCTGCCAGGCACCAGAGCCTATGTGTGGCATGCGCCTGGACTGTCAGGTCAGTTTGGCCTTTCTTTCTTTCATGGAGAATGGAGTGTATTTTGGCAGAAACCCGCAAATGGCAAGAAACTGCTCCGTTCCCATTGAAAAGCAGGACCTTGCCCGGGGGAGTGCCCACGTTTATGCCCATATATGGTGTTCAGAACTTGAGGCCATCCAGGTTCTTAGAATGGGAGCCAATATGGATCCCAGTAGGATCTGGGCAGGGTGGTAAATTAACAGGGGGACTGAGATCACAGAAAGGTGTTCATATCCTGCAAACACTATCTTTAACATGGGAATACCCAGGGTGAGTGACTTGTGTGTCGAGCAGAACATGATGGCCACGGTGTCAGCGGGGGTGAAACCAGAGCCAGCCCTGGAAGAGAGGGCAAACGTCAGCAACATGAAGCTGATCTGTATGGAGACTATGATCAGGAGCACCAGTAGCAGGCTGGTTGTGTCCAGGGTGACGTTGCCGCTGTTGAACATCTCACAGAAGGTGGAGTAGATGATCAGCAGCAGAACTGCAGAGTTTATATTTGCAAACGGCAGTTTACGGCGCTCCAAAGACTCCCTGTGGAACCGCTGACACACATGACCCAGGATGAGTGGCGCGACTACCGTCATGCAGAGTTGGGAGAAGATGGAGGAGAAGGGAACAGAGGAGGAGGAGCCAAGAAACAGAAGCAACAACACCGGGGTTACAATGATGCCCAGGAAACTTCCTAACGCTGAGTTAAAGATGGCCGCCGCCTCGTTCCCTCCTACAACCTTGGTCAATATAACAGCAGAGGAGACGGGAGGGGGCATGCAGCCCACTGACTGTATTCCTTTGAGCAGAGATGGGTCGGTGGCTGTGAGAGACAGCACTTTGAGTAGCAACCAGACGGCCGATGGGAAGAAGAGGAAGGTAAAACACTGGACCCATAGATGGAGACGTACGTGACGAATGGCACTGGTCAACTCCTCCGTTTTCAGAGACAGTCCGCTGTTGAAGAAAATGATGGACACAGCTAGATAGGATATGGTGATCTCTGGCTTCAAGGGACCCCCCGGCACACCAAGGCTGGGCTGCAGTTTGGCCAATAAGATAACCAGCACTATACCGATAATAAACCATCCCTTCTGGATCCTAGCCACCAGACACATACTGAAACTGGAAACAATGCAATGTATCTTTAGGAACGGGCATTGTGTGTAAGGAGTAGTTTTATAAAGGTGATATGACGTGCCGATGTGGCGTAATGGTGATGGCTGCTAGTACCCCTATAACTCCATATTTGGGCATCTCCATACATGGGCAATTAATCTCACGTAAACTTGCATAAACTGAACATAGACTGCAATACATACATACACACACATTATAAATAATATATACATTATGTAATGAAAATCCAAGAACACTGATCAAACCCTTGTGAGAGTGCATTTTTGGCTACTTGGTGAGTGTGTTGATTTGGGCTGACTTGAACTCAAATACAATATTGTCACAGCCTTCTCTTTAGTCCTCTATAATACTGCAGGTGTTGCCAAGGTGAGTGGAATATAGAGGAGAAGAGAATGACGTGTTCTGAACTGCACACAAGAGAGAGTCGGTGGGGTTGAAAGAGAGAATGAGAGTGGGTAAAAAAAGTTAAAAGTAGGACAGAGAACAGGAAGAGTAGTTTGATACTACTGTCTGGGTCTGCAGATACCCATGGATGGATTATATTAGATCGGATCTTTTCTTATCCTCAGGTGTATAGAAAAACCTCTGATCTGTCGTGTGTGTGTGCATACGTGCATGCATATGAGTATGTGTGTGAGTGTGTGCATGCACGTGTGTGCATGCGTTTGTGGATTTGCCTGTGTACAAATCCATGTTTCAGTTTGAGTTTTTATGTTCAATATAAGCATGTGTAGCTAACAATACAGGTTCTATATCGAGGCATAGGGGTCCACCCATAATTCCGACGTGCCATTGGTCCGATCAGGTTAACATTCACCAGGTTAGCATTGACCAGCGTCGGCAGGTTAGCATTTAACCAGGTTAGCATTCACCAGCATTAGGTTTACTGAGGTTAGGGGTAAGGTTAGGTTGAGGTGGTCGGAACACCGGCCCGTCTGCATATTGACGCGGACCCGAGGCATATTGTGCAAAGAACTACACAAGTTACAGTACCTACTGTTACTGTACCACATAAGGTATAATCCTTTCCCCAAGCCAGCAAGCCATAGGCATACAGTGCCAAATTCATGACACTCATGGATGGTTGAATTGGTGTCGGTGCTAGAACTGCAATGACACCTGCGCAAATCGGTTTTGCCAGTATGAGCTTGAGCTCCAAAGTATTTGTGCTTGTTAGCAGTCAAAATACATCAAAGTTCTCCGAAACTCGCTTTGCAAGTATGAAAGTATTTAAGAGTCTCTGTGGGTTTTATAAATAATTAACCAATGATTTATAAGAGCATGTGGCTAAATAATAACTACATTGGATTCATTGGATTCATTGGAACATCGGCTCATTTTTCCCCATTTCCCGAAAAGTAACCACTTTTGGACATACTGTACAAGGTTGCCACCCGACAGCGACAATATAGCAATATATAACAGACTGCTTGCTCACTGTCAAGAAACAGGACACAGAGTAGCAGTAGTAGGAGTGAGTACAGTATGCATGGAATGATGGGTGGATGATGAATGGGTTGGTAGATTGATGGACGGATTGACTGCAAATGCATTCCGTCTTTTATGTTGGAACTGTCGTCCCTGATTCACTTTGTGTAGAGCAGTCATTTGAATGGTCATGTCATTCTAGGCAGCGGTGGAATAGACTATCTGATTTATTATTATTTTTGGCTGTGCTAACCGCTCCTACATCTGGCTTCGTCTGTTTGTCCCTTGTCTCTCCGGACTGTGATTGGTCAATTGGTGTCTGTCTGTACAGCCAGGGTCACATTGGCCAAACTTCGCGGGACACTTAAGATGTCCATGTGATATGTCTACACACTATAGTTAAGATAGTGTGACATACAAATAGGCAATTTTTAGGCCATTAGTTTATTAAGGTGACAATATGATATGTCTGTACTGTAGTTAAGATCTGCATGTGCTGTCTATGTAATGTAGTTAAGTTGTAATGTGACATATTATGTCTATATGCTGTAGTTAAGATGTGCGTCATGTGTGCACAGGTTGTAATAAGCTGCTCGCTGTAGCATTGTGAGCGGATGAGAGCTAATGTAGATAGATGATGACAGGACAAATGAACCCATTATCACAGCCAGGTCGGCCTGACGACCAGAACTCTGTGTGTGTGTGTGTGTGTGTGTGTGTGTGTGTGTGGGGGTGTGTGTGTGGGTGTGTGCGTGCGTGCGTGCGTGCGTGCGTGCGTGCATGCGTGTGTGCGTGAGTACGTGCGTGTGTCCGTGTTACAAAGGGTGAGTTTAGGGGTGTAGATCTGGGCATGCGGGTGCTTGTATGTTGAGTGTGTGTGAGTGAACTCTATTGTTAGCACAGTGCCACACCATCATTGCAGCGTGTGCTTGTAGAGAGTGATAAACAAACTAGCAAGATGCAATTGGAAATTGCAGCTGTGGTTGCCTATTTATTGTCTGGGTAGCCAAATTGTCATGTGAAGCTTGACCAATCTTCAAGCTAGCACCACTCCCCCATTGAAGTCAATGGACTTACTCTATAATGGTGACGTCACAGGGAATGCTGCTTCCTGATTGGCTACGTTTACGCAATGTTCGTGTTCCGGACTACTGTAGAACAATAAATAGTCTGGTTGCCCTACTGGCAACCACACTAACTAGCAAGGGGAAATTCTAGGAAATAGAGAGTGTGGTTTCACTGGTGCGAGTTGCGAGGAATTCACTGGGAAATGAATTCCGTCTTACCATTTATATTAAAGCTTCACTTTTCTTTTGTGCAAAGGTTAAGAAAAAGCAGGTTCACTTTGCAGGTTCACTTTTGCTCATTTGTTGGATCTTTTTCAACTTAATTATTGATTGAGTGCTAATTGTTAATTGATCATTCAATTGAGGATTGTGTACAGAGGCCAAATAGTGTAATTATGTTTGTTTTTTGTTGATACAGTAGTTATGTTTGGAGACAAAGAGAGAGGAAACTAGAAAGACACACTTGCAAATTCATTCCGGCTTATCATTTGAATTGTTCCCATTCAAGTCAAAGGGGAAAATTAATTCACTAATAAATGAATGGACATATATGGAGATCTCTGTGTTAGTCTTTGTCCCTTTTATGCCCATATATGGAGATCCCTGATTTAATCAATATTAAGCCCTTATCTTGGAATGCCCATTATGGACATACTGTGTCAGTCTCATGTGGTCAGACATCTATGGTCTCCATATTTGGGAAAAGTTTTTTGCATTTTCCCATTGAAGTCAATGGAGAAAATAATAATAAATTAATATAAATGAAACTATATATATATATATATAATGTATCTCTTAGCAAAATGCACTCAGACGTGTCCCGATGAAGCTGGATGGATGGATGGAATGATGGATGGATGGAAAGAATAAATTCGGACAAGTGAATTGCCCTGTTAGGGCAACCAGACTAATGAATATCTTAAAGTCAATGTGCAGACTCTTTGTCCTTCCGTCCGTCTTTGTGTGCGTGTCTGTAGTTAATGTATGTCGACTCAACAAACTGTTTGCCCGACCAATTCAAACTCGACACTTGCATCGGCGAGGACCCGAGGGAGTGCTGTGCGGATAGGCAGTTGTCCAGACTCCACCCATGTACCCATGCAGTATATAGTCAGCATACATGGAGATCGGGTTGTCCAGAATCGCCAAATCCGCCCACTGTTCCATATATGGGACTGACCGACTTCAAACTCTGTGTGCGTATCGCCCATAGACTGTGAAATGAATGGACAAAGGAGCCCCATTGTTTTCTACAGACTGTTTTCAGTATATAATCAGTATGATGTCATGGGCCTCAATATTTGAGTGTGACTGCCACATAACTCCATATTTGGGCAACTCCACATTTCCTGATTGGCTTAGATCACCGTTATGACCTGACATCATAGTGATGATGCGAGCAGTGACGCTTATAAAACTAACCACACAGAGAGCAATGGACTCCATTGAGACAAGCTTTTTACAGCATTAGAGGAGCCATTGGGACTGAATTCACAGATTTTGACGGTCTGTGAACAGACCGTCAAAATTTATGTTGGAACTGTCGTCCCTGATTCACTTTGTGTAGAGCAGTCATTTGAATGGTCATGTCATTCTAGGCAGCGGTGGAATAGACTATCTGATTTATTATTATTTTTGGCTGTGCTAACCGCTCCTACATCTGGCTTCGTCTGTTTGTCCCTTGTCTCTCCGGACTGTGATTGGTCAATTGGTGTCTGTCTGTACAGCCAGGGTCACATTGGCCAAACTTCGCGGGACACTTAAGATGTCCATGTGATATGTCTACACACTATAGTTAAGATAGTGTGACATACAAATAGGCAATTTTTAGGCCATTAGTTTATTAAGGTGACAATATGATATGTCTGTACTGTAGTTAAGATCTGCATGTGCTGTCTATGTAATGTAGTTAAGTTGTAATGTGACATATTATGTCTATATGCTGTAGTTAAGATGTGCGTCATGTGTGCACAGGTTGTAATAAGCTGCTCGCTGTAGCATTGTGAGCGGATGAGAGCTAATGTAGATAGATGATGACAGGACAAATGAACCCATTATCACAGCCAGGTCGGCCTGACGACCAGAACTCTGTGTGTGTGTGTGTGTGTGTGTGTGTGTGTGTGTGGGGGTGTGTGTGTGGGTGTGTGCGTGCGTGCGTGCGTGCGTGCGTGCGTGCGTGCGTGCATGCGTGTGTGCGTGAGTACGTGCGTGTGTCCGTGTTACAAAGGGTGAGTTTAGGGGTGTAGATCTGGGCATGCGGGTGCTTGTATGTTGAGTGTGTGTGAGTGAACTCTATTGTTAGCACAGTGCCACACCATCATTGCAGCGTGTGCTTGTAGAGAGTGATAAACAAACTAGCAAGATGCAATTGGAAATTGCAGCTGTGGTTGCCTATTTATTGTCTGGGTAGCCAAATTGTCATGTGAAGCTTGACCAATCTTCAAGCTAGCACCACTCCCCCATTGAAGTCAATGGACTTACTCTATAATGGTGACGTCACAGGGAATGCTGCTTCCTGATTGGCTACGTTTACGCAATGTTCGTGTTCCGGACTACTGTAGAACAATAAATAGTCTGGTTGCCCTACTGGCAACCACACTAACTAGCAAGGGGAAATTCTAGGAAATAGAGAGTGTGGTTTCACTGGTGCGAGTTGCGAGGAATTCACTGGGAAATGAATTCCGTCTTACCATTTATATTAAAGCTTCACTTTTCTTTTGTGCAAAGGTTAAGAAAAAGCAGGTTCACTTTGCAGGTTCACTTTTGCTCATTTGTTGGATCTTTTTCAACTTAATTATTGATTGAGTGCTAATTGTTAATTGATCATTCAATTGAGGATTGTGTACAGAGGCCAAATAGTGTAATTATGTTTGTTTTTTGTTGATACAGTAGTTATGTTTGGAGACAAAGAGAGAGGAAACTAGAAAGACACACTTGCAAATTCATTCCGGCTTATCATTTGAATTGTTCCCATTCAAGTCAAAGGGGAAAATTAATTCACTAATAAATGAATGGACATATATGGAGATCTCTGTGTTAGTCTTTGTCCCTTTTATGCCCATATATGGAGATCCCTGATTTAATCAATATTAAGCCCTTATCTTGGAATGCCCATTATGGACATACTGTGTCAGTCTCATGTGGTCAGACATCTATGGTCTCCATATTTGGGAAAAGTTTTTTGCATTTTCCCATTGAAGTCAATGGAGAAAATAATAATAAATTAATATAAATGAAACTATATATATATATAATGTATCTCTTAGCAAAATGCACTCAGACGTGTCCCGATGAAGCTGGATGGATGGATGGAATGATGGATGGATGGAAAGAATAAATTCGGACAAGTGAATTGCCCTGTTAGGGCAACCAGACTAATGAATATCTTAAAGTCAATGTGCAGACTCTTTGTCCTTCCGTCCGTCTTTGTGTGCGTGTCTGTAGTTAATGTATGTCGACTCAACAAACTGTTTGCCCGACCAATTCAAACTCGACACTTGCATCGGCGAGGACCCGAGGGAGTGCTGTGCGGATAGGCAGTTGTCCAGACTCCACCCATGTACCCATGCAGTATATAGTCAGCATACATGGAGATCGGGTTGTCCAGAATCGCCAAATCCGCCCACTGTTCCATATATGGGACTGACCGACTTCAAACTCTGTGTGCGTATCGCCCATAGACTGTGAAATGAATGGACAAAGGAGCCCCATTGTTTTCTACAGACTGTTTTCAGTATATAATCAGTATGATGTCATGGGCCTCAATATTTGAGTGTGACTGCCACATAACTCCATATTTGGGCAACTCCACATTTCCGATTGGCTTAGATCACCGTTATGACCTGACATCATAGTGATGATGCGAGCAGTGACGCTTATAAAACTAACCACACAGAGAGCAATGGACTCCATTGAGACAAGCTTTTTACAGCATTAGAGGAGCCATTGGGACTGAATTCACAGATTTTGACGGTCTGTGAACAGACCAGAGGAGGACAGAATATCTCAACAGTTTTCTGAGATGAGCCTGAACGATCAAGCTACAATTGAGCTGGGCCCTACCACTCAAACTACAATTGAGATGGTCCCTACTGATCAAACTTCAATTGAGATGGGCCCGACAGAGTCTCTACCAACATCCTTCACAGGATCCACCAAACAGGTTCCTGTTGGGACGATCAGGGATTCCAACAGGTTTTTGTTGGGTCAGTCAGAGATTCCTGAACACCAGCAGGGCCAAGACTCAGTCTTTTTCTGTGACGGAATACGCAGGATAGATTTTGTTCTTTCCTATGTTGATGATAAAGATGGGGACAGGAAACGGGAGAGGAGGAAAGTGTTTGAAAACAACCTACAGCATAAGTGCGGACTGGAACTGGAGCTTGCTGAGGGCAAATCAGAGTCAGATGATAAGAGGACTTACTTCCTCAAGATCCATGCACCATGGGAGGTGCTGGCCCAAAAGGCAGAAGAGCTGAAGATCAAAGCCCCCTTCAAGGCCAGTGACATCCCCAAAAAACAGGAGATTTCCATGCAGTGGCTCAACATAATTTTTAGTTGGCTCATTCCCTTCCCTGTAATGAACTGGCTCACCACCCTTGTCCTTCTGCCAGAACACGTCAAGAAACCCGATTCAGACTACTTCACCGCTCCCTTCAGCAGAAGCAAGAGTGACTTCTTCCACATTGTAGACAAGGAGACGTTCTTCCCTCCCTCCACTCGCAACAGAATAGTTTATTACATTCTATCTCACTCTCCATACTACATGGACAACCACGTGGATAAAGTGAAGAAGGGAATCAAGAGGCTGCTCGACAACGGCACCTACACTGCTGCCTTCCCTCTGCATGATTGTAGCAGGGACTGGACAAGACACAAAGATGTGAACTGTCAAAGTGAGAGATACAATCTGTACAAGCACTGGGCCAGGTTCTCGTGTGCCTTGAAGGAGCAGCCCCTCAAACTCATACGGAAGTATTATGGGGAAAAGATAGGCATTTATTTTGCATGGCTGGGTTTTTATACTAAGATGCTGTCCTTTGCTGCGGTCGTTGGAGTCCTCTGTTTCATCTATGGTCTTCTCACCTATAATGACAACCAGTGGATTAAAGAGCTCTGCAGTGAGGAGATTGGAGGTAATATTGTCATGTGTCCTCTGTGTGACAAGAAGTGCGGATACTGGATGCTCGGTTCAGCGTGCAACTCATCATGGGCGTCATGGGTATCACACTTATCTGACAACGCAGGGACAGTGTTCTTTGCAGTATTCATGGGGATTTGGGTCAGTCTGTTCCTAGAGTTTTGGAAGCGACGCCAGGCCCATCTGGAGTACGAGTGGGACCTGGTGGACTTTGAGGAGGAGCAGCAAGAGCTGCAACTCCGGCCAGAATACGCGTCCAAGTTGCAGCAGAGTAGCAAACGCAGACTGAACCTCATCACTCAGGAAGAGGAGCCATACTTAACCACGGCAAGCAAGTGTGCTGGCATGTGGGTGTCTGTAGCCACCGTCCTGTTCTGGATCTCACTGACCTTGGCGTGTATCATTGGTGTTATTGCGTACCGCCTGGCTGTCTTTGCCGCCCTCGCAGGCATCATGGAGGACAGTCCCGCCAACAAACTGGAGGTTGTGCGTTCTTTCATCACCCCACAGATAGCCACTTCTATCACTGCGTCCCTTATAAACCTCGTCATCATCATGATTCTCGACTTCATATACGAGAGAGTGGCTGTCTGGATCACTAACCTGGAGGTTCCCAAGACCCACCTGGAATATGAGAACAGGTTGACGGTGAAAATGTTCCTGTTCAAGATTGTCAACTACTACGCGTCCTGTTTCTACCTGGCCTTCTTTAAGGGAAAGTTTGTGGGCTATCCTGGAGACCCTACCTACATGTTTGGCAAGTACAACGAACTGAGGAATGAGGAGTGTGACCCAAGTGGCTGTCTGATTGAGCTGACCACTCAGCTGGCTATAACGATGTTTGGTAAGCAGGTATTCCTCAGCATTTGGCAAATTCTGTTCCCGTGGCTGAGGAACTGTTGGGTCAGCAGGAAAGCCCGTAAGCACCCGGAGAGACCTTACAGCCGCTGGGAACAGGATCACGACCTGCAGTGCTTCGGCCAGCTGGGCCTCTTCTATGAATACCTGGAGATGGTGGTCCAGTTTGGTTTCATAACTCTGTTTGTGGCGTCCTTCCCACTGGCTCCTCTGCTGGCCCTCATGAACAACATATTCGAGATTCGCGTGGACGCCTGGAAGTTGACCACACAGTTCCGACGGCCCGTAGCACTCAAGGCTCGTAACATCGGTGCCTGGGCGCAGATCCTAAACGTGCTGGCCGTGCTGTCGGTGGTCACCAACGCGTTCATCGTGGCGTTCACCTCTGACATGATTCCTCGGTTGGTGTACATGTACGCCTACCAGCCGGAGGGCCAGTTTACATTGAAAGGTTACATCAACAACAGTCTATCAATCTTTAACATCTCGGAGATCCTCGAGCCGAACCGACCTGACCCTGACGAAAACCCCTCTTGGTTCAACAGCTCTGCCATCACCACTTGCAGGTATCGGGACTATCGCTACCCGCCTGGCCACGACCAGCAATACCATCATACCTTGCAGTTCTGGCACATCCTGGCCGCCAGACTGGCTTTCGTCATCATCATGGTGCATGTTGTGTATCTGGTCAAGGTATTTGTAGCCTGGATCATTCCCGACGTTCCCAAAAATGTTAAGGCTCGGATAAAAAGGGAACGCTACCTGGTCCAAGAACACCTCCTCAACTATGAGGTGGCGGAGAAGGTCAAGATCCATTCGACCAGAATACGTGAGGGGCGTCGGAACACATTGTAAAGTAGGGGGGGCAGTAGAAAGAGAGAGGAAATTGCATCAAAAAAGGTCCGAGATAGATTATCTAAACCAGCTGAGTGTTTAACCACTCGGGACTTGCAAGTCAAAACTCGGTTCCACAACACTGTGCAGCCAGCTAAAATGTGGTTTATACTTTGTTGCACAGTGGTGTCGAGCGGCAAGCATAGGCGATATTCAAGACCACAAGCGGCATGGATGTGATGCATTGTGAGCTTGTAGATTGGCCGCAATACACTGTGGTACTACAAAGCATAATATCAGGCAACAGCAGCTGTCGGAAGAAAAACACTGATGATTTGCCAGTCAATGTTTGCTCATAAAAAAAAACTTAAGATATTGTAATGTTGTGTTAGCCCAATATTATAATAATAATTGTACTAATAATTAGTGTGGTTGCCCAAAGGGCAACACACTGTAGTTCTGGGGAAACTTTCTGTTCACTAGAACTTGCCATGGAAATTGATGGAATCAATGGGAGTGGGAATCAATAGGGAATCAATTGGTCGAGCTTCTAGTTATAATAATACCGTGGAGAAAGGCAGCCGGCCAACGTGGCCGGTGATTATTTTATTTATCGGTATTTACCGGCTAACGAAAGGAAACCTGTTCAATATCAGGGGAAAACGTTTTAGTGTTTGACACTAGAACACTAGAACAATCAAATGACCGATGGAAAACGATTGGTTAATTAAAGCCTAAAAGCCCACGTATCAGCCCCTACTTGGATGTTTTCATACACAAGAAACGTATCTCGGAGACATGATGTGCCATTTCACATACTAAACTGCAACCTTCGGTAATACCGAAGGTTGCAGTTTAGTACGTGAAATGGCACATCATGTCTCCGTCCGTCTGGCCGTGTACACTTCTTATGGGTTTGCCGCTCTGACATCACGCTCTGACATCACTGTGATGTAAGGGGAACTAAACCACACTAACATAATCCCCTTTATGCCCATATACTGTATGGTGTTCCTTGATGTCATCTTTATTAAGCCCATATCTAAAAGGACTTCATCATATGGGAATGCCCATATATGAAGGCCACATCGGCCACGCTAACATAATCCATATATGGCCAAGACAGCCCATATCTTTGAGGCTGGTTCTACAGACAGGGATCTCCATGTATGGGCATAAAAGTGATTGTAAGTATGATGTCAGATGTCATAGACGTCATAGGACTTTCACATAATGAATAACTGAGTAAGCATGTTTGGGCTCTCACAGCATATCTCCATATACAGTACATGGATCTCCATATCTAGGTACCAGGGGTCTCCATATATGGGTAACTGATCCGATATACATCACTGGCCAGATGGCCAAGGCATGGCACAACGTGTCGTTGTCGCCCTGAGGCGTCTTATACTAGTAAATATATGTATTTTTTATTATAATTGACTACTAAAGTAATAAACACATTTGCACTTTGGAAACGATTTAACCATGTTCAAGGTGCAATTAAATGCAAATCCACCACAGTGAGTGATTTATACTTAATATTAATCTTACTTTTTTCCAGGCCTTCAAATCTAGTCCTATTTTGTGCTGATCAGAGCAATCTTTTTTTGAGTAACTATTGTCGTAGATCCGGGAACAGTGTTTGTGACATGTTTGGTGCGGATTGGAGTAACGGTCGAGTTCCATTCTTCATTCATCTCACAGGTGTGCATCTTCTGCTAGCCTCCAACAGAACCACACACACACACACACACACACACACACACACACACACACACACACACACACACACACACACACACACACACACACACACACACACACACACACACACACAATTATACAAGCACGCAGGTATACAGACATCTACCCACTATGACATAATGTCCCTGACAAATATGTATTTCCTCTTTGCTTAGTGGAAGACAATATTATGAATGCATTTTCATGTATCTCTACAATAGGCTATCATTTGGGTAGTGTAATACTGTACACAGTGGCATTTTGGCTAATATAAAGCGAACAGGAATCCTATTTATCACAATGAAAACAATAAGCACTATTTTTCTCTATTTGTGCCTTGTGAAAATAGGCTATTATATAAATAAATGTAAACTGCTGTTTACAAACTAATGGCAAGTCGCTACACTGTCACCATGGGACACAGTAAGAACAAACTAATACATTAAATCTGTTACTATGTATTATGGTAAAGACAAAATATATATAGGCATAATATTGGAATCAGGAGACTAAGATACACTGCAGCTATTAGAAGCAAGCAGATCCTAACTGTACAATCTAACAACTGTACTGAATAGATTGCAATGTTGCATATTGTCGTTGTCGGGTGAAAACCTTGTATGTCCAAAACCGTTCGTTTTGCATTATACATTTTAAAATGATTTAAACTAGTGAAAACAGACGATCTACAAGCACACAACGCCTCGCACCGCGAGGCGTTGTCACTACTTTTGTGCGACGGCCTTGTATGATGACGCAGGGCTTTACTTTGTGAAAGAACGTACAAATTTGAAACTTGGAGATACGAGGTCTCTGCCCGACAGTGACGATATATATATATATATATATATATATATATATATATATATATATATATATATATATATAGAGAGAGAGAGAGAGAGAGAGAGAGAGAGAGAGAGAGAGAGAGAGATTGCCACCCCATGTGGTCATGTGATCCATGATGGCGGCGGTGTGAATATGGTCAATAGGGCCCTCTCCCTGGGTGGGGTGCTAGCCCTGGTCCAGAGCGTTACTGAGATCTCACTGTCAGGCGCTCTGTTCTGCTCATAGACAGATAATTCCACTGCTGTGCAAGGTCTCCGTCTTTAGTCAAAATAAATCCAACTATTTAGCTACTCGTCGAAACAATTCTGTTTTGTGTCATTGAAAGTCTATTCTCCAGGGTGGCAAGCCTCTCAGCACCCCACCTTCTCTGTATAATACACAGTATGTCAGCCAGAAAGAAATAAATTTATTTGCTCCATTGCGCCCTCTACAGATCTAGTTCCCCTGGCAGGGCGAACTCACTGAGTTTATGTGTCGCTCATTCCAGGAATGCACAAACAAGTTGTACCTTGTTGTAAAGGTGATTAATTAACAGGCCCTCCAACAATATACAGTATATATACAGGTATATACAATACCAATTGGTATTACCAAATCTTTTTAATCTTTTTAGGTGCTTATATGCATTTTTGTCAATAAACATGAAACCAGTGGTTTTCAACACGTGCAAATTATTTTGGGGGGTCCCCAGATGATTAACTAAATGTGCATTTTCTCACTCAACAGTAAACAAACCAACATAAAGTTTAAGTGTATAGACTACTCTATAGAGGGTATCTACACATTTCTAAAGTGACAATTTAAGGACTTTTTAATACCTCTAAAATGACAAATTAAACATTGGCCAAACTGTCAAATATTAGCGGCAGAAATTGTGAAAAAGTGGCTATTTTCACAATAGAACCGTGTTATACAAAATGTAATGCCTCAACTCTTAGTTATCGTCAGTTAAAATATGATTATTTCTGGGGGTCGCGGCCTGAAAAGGTCGAGAACCACATCATTATTAATCCAAGTCCTGTAGCCTGTGTTAGTGCTCTCCCATCCCCCCACCTTGCCTGCGCACGCACCGCTTAAAACCTTTTTGACGCGAATTAACATACGAAAAAAATTAAATAAATACAAATTAATGAACGTTTGTGGCGTTTAATTCCTGGCAGAGGATGGCATCTTGGAGCAGGTGGCTGCCGGGGCGCCTCGTGGCGGCTGTTGAACCCGTGCCAGAGAAGTGCAGATGTAATTCTGTTATCTCTCGTTTTAGCCGTTTACGCAAATTAATTTGAACAATTAGCCCCTTCCACCGGCCCTTTCATGAATCACGCGGGACGAGCTGCCAAGAAACAACAACAATAACAACAGCAGTAGCAGCAGCACACCGTTCCAAAGTGACAGATCTGTCGCCTGGCAAAAAGTGACACCTGCTCTCGTGAAAATGATTTCATCAGATTTGTAATTTGTATCGAGCAGCAGGTAAACAAAGCACTTAAACTTAAAACTTTGTTGACCGTGGATGTGGTCCCCCAGGGCTCTATCCATGGTCCCCCTCCTTTTCTATCTCTATCAACCAAATCTCATCGACTACAACAGCCGATCTACAAGCTCACAATGCGTCACAACGTGACTGATGTTCACCTGTTGTGATATCACACAATAGGGCTCATGTTTATTTGTACAATGATATTTGTACAAGCTGGATTCATGTGTTTAATGGCAAACTACGTGTTATCATAACCTCATGAATATGTTGCTGCTTGAATCTTCTCTCATGGAAGAGATGGTTTGTACCCGCTACCTCTTGTTTTAATCAGCTGTTTTGCGCTAATTAATTTGAACAATTAGCCTCTCTCCTGGCTTATTATGCGCACCCAGAAGCAGCTGCCAAAAATAGCTCTGTGATATTGTTTTCACAATAACAGCAGGCGACACATGCCAGAAAACGTGGCACCTACTTTTACAAACAATTTGTCTCTTTAAAGGACAACTTAGGTTGTTTTCTTTGCATCTAAAAAGCCATATTTAGCCATTAAAATCTCTGATAGTTGTGAGATCTATTCAAATGCATTCTGTTTTACCCTCTGGCTAAATTTACAGTAGATGAAACGATTCTTCATATCTTGATGTATTTGCATTTACTACACCAGATAAAAATGTATTCCACCAGTTTATTTATTGTTGTTATTATTAAGGAACTCTGTCATTCTGTATAGTATGGCCTATAATGTAGATGTCTTTGATACTGTATTTTGAGAACCTATCCCCTAAATTCTACCTCAATAGAATGTTTTTCCATATTTAATGAATAGCCTAGTTTGCACTAAGTTTGTGTGCACGTGTGAGCGTGCATGTGTGCCTCTGAAAGACCAAGAGACAAAGGAGAAAAAAAAGCCACAAATCTTTTATGCCCTTGTGAATATTTCAAGTCGCGTTTCCTCTCCTGGCCAGCAGGGGGAGGGTTCTCCCCACGTGTGAGCTCCAGTAGCTCCTGGCATATGACAGACAGAGAGAGAGAGAGAGGGGGGGGGGTGTAGAGAGAGAGAGGCCTTTTCTTGGACGTGACGTCCGCTGAAAGTACTCCTTGAGTATGTTTTCATTAATAGCCGCCTTTCATGCTGCCAGCCTTAACGAGCTGATGGCAAACGGAAATTGAGGTTTGAAATGTAATTGAATAAGCAGGTTCTTGGTTTCACTGCAAGAGCAGGAAGGTAAAAAAAATAGAAAAAGAAAAGCCACACCACCACGACACCAACCTCCCCCTTCCCTCCCCTCCGTTCCTGTCCTCTTATGCATTATCTTTAAATATCGTCGTTGTCGGGCAGAAAACCTTGTATCTCCATGTCCTAACTTTTTGCGACGTGTCGTGAGCTATAAGATCTAATTTTATTTTTGCTATTTTTGATTGAAAGTGGAATTAACAATGATTATATCTGTCTGTGGGGTTTTATAAATACTTAACCAATAAAAAAAGTATGAACGAGAGATTGTGATTAAATATTATATCCAGTGGATCTTTTTTCTATATCCTTAAAAGTAACGGTTTTGGACATACAAGGTTTTCCTTGACAGCGACTATCACTTCTAACCCAGCTTTTTTTTTCTTCTTTTTTTTAAGGCACCATTAACCGCGATAAATGAAATCCATACGATCTTCTCAGTAATGACATGTAATTTCTCGACAGTTTATGTGCGCTTACGCAAATGTATGGGCCGCGCTGCCCCGGACCCCCGGTTAAGTGCACGCTAACTCAATTGGCCCTCGCGTAACGTCTTGGCTTCCCTGTATTCTAATGTCCATTAA
This sequence comes from Nannobrachium achirus, assembly GCF_963921795.1. NCBI lineage: Eukaryota > Metazoa > Chordata > Actinopteri > Myctophiformes > Myctophidae > Nannobrachium > Nannobrachium achirus. The sequence continues at coordinate 26,067,023 of NC_137831.1, read as the reverse complement.
GAGTTGAGAGACAGTGACGGAGGGACATAATGGTGTCCTGTGCCCGGCCACGCACCACCCTCAGACAAGACAAGAGTGGTGTTATTCACCAACTTATAAAAGACCATTAGTGTGGGGAGAAGAGAGAGAGAGAAAAAAAGCTGCATTCTACATTAAAGCTCTTATCATCAATTACCCCCATGCGACAGAGAAATGGCCCTTTGACTGACAAGCATTTGGACATTTACAAGTTTCACCACTTGATAATTTAATAAATCGTTTCATAAGATAGCAGCGTGATAGCGCTCTCGTATTGCGTTAATAAAGTTAGCGAGTGTGAAACTTCCCGAAATTATGTTGTGATTCAAATCGGGTGTCGTTGTATTAGCTCGGTACAAGCCATCTTGAATTAACTCCTAACCACTCAAACTCTTTGAGAAACCGACTTGAGTTGCAACTCTTCTCGGAACGCTTTCTCTTCCGTCTACACCATAGTTTTTGGCAAAATAGTTCATCTACAACAGGGTTCCCCAATTAGTTTTCCTCAAGGGCCGAATTATGTCTAGGGTACCAAGCCAAGGGCCACAACATTGCAGAGGGTGGCGGTGGCGTTCCCGCTACTCGACAGTTCAAATATCGTCGTTTTTGGGTGAAAATCTTGTATGTCCAAAACCGTTCGTTTTACATTTATCATTTTAAAAAGTATTTTAACTAGTGAAAACAGCCGATCTACAAAGTTGTGTGCTTGTAGATCTGCTGTTTCCACTACTTTTGTGCGACGGCCTTGTATGATTTGCGAAAGAACGTACAAATTTGGAGATACGAGATTTCCACCCAACAACGACGATATACTAGTGTTGTTGCTGCTCTTATACCACTATTATTACTGGGGTTGGTGTGGGCCATTTGTGGCCCCCCGTGGGCCGCCTATTGGGGAACCCTGATCTACAAGCTCAAAACGCGTCACGATTGCGACACATTTTGAGCTCGTAGATCTGCTATTTTTGGTGAATGTTGCCCCCTAGAATAGGCATGCTGGGGTCCAAATGGTTTAGTGTGTCTCGCCCCTGTGTGAGTTTACGCGTTCACCGTACAGAGGAGAGTGCAAGAGGTCAGAGTTTAACAGGAAGTATGTTGGTACTTTCTGACCAGTGGCGTAATGTCAAAATGAATCTGCGTTGTCTAATGGAGTTTACAGGAAGCATTTTAATGGTCAAAATTACCCCTAATGCCTTGCTACAGTACATCCATTGATCTAATAGTTATAACCTCTCACACTTTATGCATTAATTGCTCTCACTGTTGAGCAATGCAGGGATTGATTGCGACCGTAGGTCGCTATACTTAGCATGAAAGTGTCCCGCTCCTGTCCGTCACTCTTCTGAGCTGTCTGTCACTCTTCTGACATCAAAATGACATCACCTCATCCCAGCAAATGAATTCCGTCCTTGTCCCTTTTATGCCCATATATGGATATCCCTGGTGTCATCAATATCATCCCAGCTAAGCAGAAGGATATACTCTAGCTGACCTGTGCTGAGTTACAATGATGTTGCAAATTAATTCCGTCCTTGTCCCTTTTATGCCCATATATGGAGACCCCTGATGTCATCAATATTAAGCCCATGTGTGTCACAGTGCAAGACACCTCTTCCCACCTCATCCAAAGTCACACTTGCAAATGAATTCCGTCCTTGTCCCTATTATGCCCATATATGGAGATCCCTGATGTCATCAATATTAAGCCCATATCTAGGAATGCCCATATATGGACATATTGTGTCAGTCTCATGTGGTCTATGACATCAAAGATCTATGATGGCCACATGTTGGCCAACTTAAACAACCAACCAGGTCTGTTCATTTTCTTTGGGTCAAAGTTGACCAATAGTCTTGAAAAGCCAAAGCTCATACCTATGCCAGGGGTCTTCAACAGGGGGTCTGGGACCCCTAGGGGGTCCTCAGAGTTACAACAGGGGGGGCGCCGAAGCTTTGTGTTACAGGATAATTCTTTTAAATGAACAACTTGGACCCTCGCATCCCTATACTCTGAGGAGAACTTTAGCCAAAAATGTGCTGCGAGGCGTTGAGAGCTTGTAGATCGGCTATTTTTGGCAAATAACTTTGGTGTAGAGGTGAAAAAAGAGCAGACCAAGTACAGAGTGAAAGGCCACATTTACTAAGTAAACGGTCAACGATTTAAGCGGTTAAATGTCTGAAAAACTCATCAACACAAATCCAACTTCCAGACTGATGACAGTGCTGTCAAACAAGTCGATGAAAATCTGAAAACATTGAAGACCGCTGACCTACGCAATAGGGTTGAATTTCCCTTGTGGGATGATGTAGGTAAATTCTTCTTCTTCTTCTTCTTCTTGTGTTTATCCAAAAAATGGAAAGAAGGACATAACGTCAAAGATATGTACAGGCATCATCACCCTACTGTACCTACTGGGATTCAAACCCCCAACCCCAGGCACTGCCTTGCTCTTTTCCAGTATCTAGTCCGTCATGATCACAGCATCATTAATACACACGGCGGCGCGTTGCCCCCCATCCGCCCCGTAATCATCGAAATGCTGAATCTGATGAAGTCGCCGTGGCGTGGCGAGCCGCGCGCGGTTCCAGACCTTCTTTTTGCGTTTTCTTGGTAATAGCGCTGTCATAAGCACTCAGCGCCGGCCGCCCCTAAGTGAATGTGAGGCACCATCTCTTTTTTAAAACGCGGGGCTAACAAATGAACACATTCTCCCCCCGCGCGTCGTCAAAGCGGCCATCTTTGACAGTGATGCATGGGCTTCCAGATGAGCCCTGAACAAACTGATGGATCTGCGATCGCATAAATGCTTAGACAAACTAATGCATGTAATTATGTTTTCCATTCCGACTCCATCGCCGGGCCATCTTATTACAATATCATTAGACGAATGGCCGCCCCAAATAAAAAGAAAAAAAAAGGAGGAGAAAAAAAAGAAGCAGAAAAAAGATACAGTTTGCAAAAAATGTCTTCTTTCTCGCTCTTCCTTTCTTTAGTCTCGGGGGGCAATTATGGGGAAGTTGGTCCCTTTGACTGGAATAAAAAACGAATTCAATTTGTTTTCTTCTCTGTGAGAGGACGTTATTGGGCGTCGCAGCGTAAAGTGTTGGTAATTGTTGGAAATCTTATTCAGTTGGGCGTTGTGGTGGTGCGGAGACAGTCCTGTCCACCTAGTCTGCATATGCAGATACACAGCCCTGTGTGTGTGTGTGTGCGCGCGCGCGTGTGTGTGCGCACGTGTGTGTGTGCATGCGTGGGCACGTGCGAGTGCATGCATGCTTCCGCCTCTCACACTCCTCTCTCCAAGTATATTCTAATTTGGAGATGTTTTTTAATCTCTGGCGTGTGACACTATTTATGCAACCTTGCCCTTACATTGCTTTGTGAGTGCACTTTCCTGTGCGTCACGCACACACGCACGCACGCACACACGCACGCA
>NC_137831.1:25928568-26061068 GCF_963921795.1 Nannobrachium achirus | reverse complement strand
TAAGAGTTAACAAACTTGACCTTTCACTCTGTTCTTAATCTGCTCTTTTACACTAAACCTCTTTGCCGAAAATTCAAGTGTTCAAGGGTTCAAGTGGATGATATAAAAAAGGAGAAAAAAAGTCACAAAGATTTGGAGGACCCCCTGTAGTAACTCTGAAGACTCCCTAGGGGTCCCGGACCCCCTGTTGAAAACCCCTGCAATAAACAATATAGGGATGAAGTAGCTGAAGGGCCATGAAACCTTAGGCTGATTTTGTATGTGTGTTCGACTGTTCGTCTGCATCACTGACCTTATAGTACACCGTGATGTAAGCACACAGCTGCAGCTAATCAAATTAATAATGGGTTCGATTGTAGGTGTGTCAATACTGTCTATCATGCTTGCACATTGGCATGCCCTTATTGGCTCCGGACACTACTACTGTACGTACATTAGAGATGGAACCATATGAAAATCTCCTATCACGATTATTGTGACAAAAGAAATCGCGATTTACGATATTATCACGATAATCAAAATCCATTATCCTGGTACCATTTACCAATTATAAGTGGTACCGGATATGCAGCTCAGCAAATAAAAGGTGAATTGATCCCAGTGCATGACGGAGGACGATATCACGATACATTAAATGTCCACGATACGATTATCGTGAGTGTTTTTTTATCACGATAAACGATAATATCGCATATCGTCCCATCCCTAACGTACATTTTGTTTGGTGCAACTGTGTCGCTTAGTAGTCTGCCCTGTTTTTAATCTGCTATAGTTTTTAACCTGGAAGGGAAAACAAACTACAGAAATCAGCCTGGGGTTTCGTGCCCCTTTAATAATAATATGGACAGTGTTTATTGAAATGGACATCTACTCTGTTTGCATTGCGGCGTGTTGCTCTCCCAACTTGGTTCCCCTCCGTCTCGCTCGGTGACAAATGAGACGCCCGTTGGAACAATTATCGTTTTCGGGATCGCAAACGCGCTAATAGAATTCATCACTGTCTCTTTGTGTGTTTAAGCTCGTATTAATCAAGTGATTAATTGCCAAATATTACATGGCGAACAGGAGCACCATGTCCCCTTATTCAAGTGCCTCCGAGTGTGATTGGTGAATGATTACATATTATTTGTGCGTGTGTGTGTGTGTGTGTGTGTGCACGTGTGTGTGCGTGTGAGAAACCAGCAGAGCACTATGAGAGCTTTCCCAGTCACATCCCGGGAACGTGTTTGATCTCGGTGAGGACAACTCCCGATATCATTTGCAACGGCTGAAACATTTGTTTTGTATAATGTATTTAGCAACAAAAATCTTCCAATTGACTGCTATATCCACCTTGTTCTACCTTATGTATATACTGTAAATACTATTTGATCCTTCACAAAAGTGAAAGGTGGTGAGGTTTTGTTTTAAATTCCGGCCGACCTGATAGTCTCTCCTCTTAAGATAGTCAGTCAGATTGTCTCTGCTCTTCCATTGCGCCCACATTTGATCTCAGAGTTATGCCGTCGTTTTCCATTCTGCTCACAATGCTCCAACATCTCTGCGGTACAGTAGCAGCGCTCCCTGATTTTTATGTTATTTCACATTCCTTTACGCACTAAAATCCTCAATTATGATGAAAGTCTGAGAGTGTGCAAATGTACATTTGTATACCGTCAGAGTTGCAAGTAAAAAGTAAATGAACACTGTGTGGCTAATTAATTGTATGTGTATTTTATTTTGTATTCCTTTCCTGCACATTATTTGAATGTAATGTGAAATCAAATTATATATTGCAGACGCATTTAATCATCGCTGGTTTTGATCATATTTGATCCCCCCCCCCCCCCCCCCCCACACACACACACACACACACACACTCACACAAAAAGAGACTCCTCAGTTGATTTTTTTCAACTCAAGGAAAGCAGTTTTACATTTTCACAGTTTCTCTGTCAACACCTTTTTATGATAATATTTAGTGTGTTTTTTTTGTTCTCTATATCAAAGCTATTCAGTCTTCCATTAAAGATGACACAGAGAATGGTTTTCATATTGCTGGGACTTTCATCATGCTGCACTTAGTACAAGATAAGAAAAGTAAGAATAATAATAATTAAAAAGTTATAAAGTAAAATAAAGTAATAACAAAATACTGAACTGGATCTCTGAATGAGTGAACATAATTTATGTACATTTAATACATATAAATGCACAGTGAATATATGATACATCAATCACCATACATTTATCACCAGTGAGTGACTGTAAGGATGACTATACAGTAGGAATATGAGAAGAATTACCAGCTTGTCTGTAGATATTGTTTTATGCTGGCGATATTTTCTCACTGTAGAAGTCATGCCATAACATAATTCATAATTTATTTTGTTTCTTTGTATTTTACTCTAGAGCCATGTGGGATTTTTGTTCAACATTGAAGAAAGAAGTGGGGGGAAAATCCAGTCTTTGAGAGGTCAGCAATACTTTGTATTTCATCATGCGTTGTAGTCATTGTTACCACCTCAGGAAAAATATGAAAATTACTATATTCCTGATAACTCCAGACAATAGGGGTAAGCAAACCGATGCATTCCAGTCATGATACATGTTGTATCCACAAACAAAGCGTGTATGTACTGTAGATGTATCGCAATGAATTCATGTTGAGGTTGCTGTCTGCTTATGGTGTAACGCAATGCTTGCAGTTCCGTACTTGGCCACTGGAGGGAGCTAAGCTAACACGGCATGCAGGTCTTGCAAGAGTTCTCCTCACCTCTTCAGTCTTTGAACTCTCTCTCTCTCTCTCTCTCTCTCTCTCTCTCTCTCTCTCTCTCTCAGTCTCTCTCTCTCTCTCTCAGTCTCTCTCTCTGTGTCTTTGGGCTCCAGTTCAAAAACAATTCTAATTGGGAGTGGTCGTCTTTTTTTTTCTTTCTTTCTTTCTACTACTTCTCCTTCCTCTCCTCTTGTCCAAGTGGGCCGATGGACTATGGGCGCGCATGTCCTCTCTCTCTCTCTCTCTCTCTCTCTCTCTCTCTCTCTCCTCCGCTTGTCTTTTAGATGCACAATTTAGCCCTGACAAATGTGATGTTTCAGTTAAAATGTTAATGGGCGCTACAGAACTCTGCAGCCAGACTTCAAAGGGCATACATTAATACTTAGGCCTCGTGTTATTTCTTGTTCTGTTTAGTCTCCCGGGGAGGGAGGGAGAGAGATAGAGAGAGAGAACGAGAGAGAGAGAGAGAGAGAGATTTCAAGGGTGTCCGTTACGACCCTCTGTTCATTTTATTTTCTTTTTTTTTTCGCCGTTAACACACCCAAGATGTTTCCTCTTAAGTGAAGGTAGAAGCACCTCGCCGCTCGCAAATGAGCCTCCGTCAGGCTAACACCGCGGGGAAAAAAAACGAGAGAGAAAAGGGGCGAGACGAGGATCTGAAAAGCGTTAGAAAACGAGAGGGGGCGAGGGGGGTGAGTCGGGGCCGGCGATTCCACCGTCGTTTGAAGCAAATTCGATCAAAGGCGCGAGGAAACGCAACGTTTAAATACCTGGTGTTTGCTTCTTCGACGACGGGCCTACAAAAAAAAAAGAAGAAAAGACAAACAACATACTCAATTGGCGTGGTTAACAGACGTGTAGGGAGAACAATGGGAGGGCTTGTTGGAGGATGCTTAAAAGCCTGTTAGCGCAACCCGGGCCGGCCCCTCCCAGATGCCGTCTTAAGATTGTTATCCATTTTTTTCATATTAGGTCCTCGTACCTTCTTGGCCTCGATAACAAATGTGCGGGGTGTGTGTGTGTGTGTGTGTGCATGCACGCTCACAGACTGACTGTGTTTGCGTGTGTGTGTGTTCAGCCCTAGGAATGTTTTAATTTCTGTATAGGCAGCTTCAAGCGGAAGAACACACTTACAGCACAGCCTGGCGGATGAGAATCAAGCGCTCCTAATGTGTGTGTGTGCCAGTTTTCACTTTTTTTTCTGCTCGTGTTTTCTATAGGTCAGTGTGTATTGTGTTATACAGTATGCCTCTCGTACACAGTGAAGTCCTCAATGTTATTTAACTCTAGAGTGTGTACAAATGTAACCAAATGAGCCCGCAAGGGTCCATTTGGTTACACTTGTACACTCTCCGAGTTACAGATTGGGGAATTAACATATCCATATTGTGCTTTTTTTCAAATGCTGATATCGGAGACTTGTATCATAAAAATGATTATATAAGACCCGCCTCCTCGTTAAAATTATGATTAAAACACGATTGGGCGCCAATCACTACCGACGTGCACAGACAGAAGCGGTTCGTGGTGATTATGTGGGTTTTTATTTATCGTGATATTTATTTCACAGTGAATTATGTCTAAATGTGTTCGGCTCTGGCGGACAGCTATACGCTGCGAAAAAAATCCCTCATGGTTCCATCTTTACACTTTGATAGTTTAATTAACGCTCACCGTTTGTTGTCTCTGCATCTATTCCATATAGATGTCTTCAGTGTACAGCACATTTGCGCGTGTTGATAGAGTGCGGTTAAAAGACGGTTTTATGCGGTTTTCTTTTCATCGTGGTGAGGTGTTTTCTGTGTTTTTTGCAGATTAAACAGGAGCTACATTGCTGTACAGATTTGTCTGTTATGTATTTTTGGCTCCAGCGCCCACTCTGGTTTGGTTTGGAGAGGTGCGTGTCTTTATAATTTTTTAGGACGTTCACATCCAGCCATTCTTTGCTACTGCGCCGGCTCCGTGCTGCTGACTCCTAAAGAACTGTCTACAAAACAAAACATGTGTTATACCGGATGAGAAATGCAATTATGAGGTTTATCTATTATAACATGCATGTACAACATCGGCATTGGAGTTCATGGTAGAACCAGCAGTACTAGAGGATCTAGTAGGATAGAAAACCAGCAGTACTAGAGGCTCCAGTAGATTATAAAACCATCCGTACTAGTCATGGTAGGATATATATTAGGGATGTTAATCGACGCATTATTTACGAATCGACGCGTCGCGGCCGAAAATCGACGCGTCGATCGACTTTTTCACTTTTTTTTGCTTTGTTTTCGCTAAGCAGCAGCTGAGAGGAGACTCAGGAGAGCACAACACAACGGGGCATTACTTTAAGCAACACAACTTATGCAGCTGCACCCATCAGAACTTGCATCAAAGCCCTAATAATCGTGACTAGTGTATCAATGTGGAGGAGCTTTGGTCTGCCTCGATCTCTCCCTCTCCTCCCCGAAGTCGATTTTCAATTTTTTTTCACATCCCTAATATATATTAAAAAAAACAGCAGTTCTGGACTAGAGGTCATGGTAGGATATAAAACCAACAGTACCAGTCCTGGTAGGACAAGGGTCTTCAACAGGGGGTCCAGGACCCCTATGTGGTCCTCAGAGTTACTACCTACAAGGGGGCCTCCAAATCGTTGAGTGATAGAAACCTCTATTTCAATTTTTTTACATTAACCACTTGAACGCTAGTGTCCATTTTCTGAGAACTTTAGCCAAAATAGCAGATCTACAAGCTCACAACGCCTTGCAGCGCGAGGCGTTGTGAGCTTGTAGATCGTCTATTTTCAGCAAAGAGGTTTGGTGTAGAGGGGAAAAAAAGAAGACTGAGTACAGAGTGAAAGGTCAAGTTTATTAAGTATTGACAATGACACTATATGGAATCTATGAAAAGGTTGTGGGGGTCTCTGCTTCATCTCTCTCTCAACTAAGGGGTCCTTGGCCCTGAAAACGTTGAAGACACCTATGGTAGAATATATATAAAACCAGAAGTACCATTCCTGGACAGATAGAAAACCAGCAGTCTCAGTGTGTGCGTGCCTGCAGCCTCCTGCATTGCGTGTTGTCTGGAGGCAGTCACACGGGACGTCCTCAGACACTCTGCATCATGTCTTTGTGCGGCAGGCTGGCATCTGTGTGTGAATAGGCTCTTAACCAGGTGAGACACCAAAGACCTGCGTCTTCAACACACCACAGGGGGTCTGAGTGCAGAGAGACTCTGTGTCTGTGGAAAGGGGCCAACATGTAGTGTGTGTGTGTGTGTGTGTGTGTGTGTGTGTGTGTGTGTGTGTGTGTGTGTGTGTGTGTGTGTGTGTGTGTGTGTGTGTGTGTGTGTGTGTGTGTGTGTGTGTGTGTGTGTGTGTGTGTGTGTGTGTGTGTGTGTGTGTGTGTGTGTGTGTGTGCGTGCGTGCGTGCGTGCGTGCGTGCGCGTGCAGGGCATACGCAAGTCAATGTGTTTTCGTGTGTGTCATGTCATGTGTGGATGTGTAAAAAGGTACGTGTCTGTGCAAAAAGGTATGTGTCTGTGTCAATTTCTCGTGTGAGAGTGTATTGTGTGCGGCATTTTGCTGAGAAGTCTTTTGCCCTCGGGCTGTGTGTGCACGTGTGTGTCTGTGCGTGCGTGTCTGTGTGTGTGTGTGTGTGTGTGTGTGCGTGCGTGTGTGTGCGTGTGTGTGTGTCAGTTGCAGTTAGACGTCAGGGCTGAGGAGAACAAACACTCTGACATGAGCAGGAGAGAGGCCAGGTAGTGATAGAGCTGTCAACGTACATTACTATACCTCTATGTCTCTCTCTCTCTCTCTCTCTCTCTCTCTCTCTCTCTCTGTCTCTCTCTCTCTCTCTCTCTCTCTCTCTCTCTCTCTCTCTCTCTCTCTCTCTCTCTCTCTCTCTCTCTCTCTCCTCTACATTCAGTTCAACTCAAAGGGGCTTCACTGACATGGGAGACATACTGTACAGCGCGTTTGCAAATCAATTGTGAAACAAGTCAAGCAAAAAAATAAATAAGCCTATGTGCAGTTAAGGATACAGCCCTACTAGCATAAAGAAATGTGTAAACGGAGCAGTGTAACATTGCAACCTTGCAGTCTTACAAGTATATTTATAGCAGCTATAAAACTCAAATGAAAATACACTAACTTAAACAACTAAATACAAATTGTGCTTTTGCTGTTGGACACATTTCGTCACTTTCGGGCTGAAACCTTGTATCTCCCAAGTTTCAAATTTGTATGTTTTTTCGTAAAGGAAGGCCCTGTTTCACCGTACAAGACTGTCGCACAGAACTAGTGAAAATAGCAGATCTACAAGCAAATGATGCCTCGCACTGCGAGGCGGTGTATGCTTGTATATCGGTTATTTTCACCAGTTTAAATAATTTTTAAAATGATAAATATAAAACTAACGGTTTTGGACACACTAGGTTTTCACCCGACAACAATGATTTGATTGTCAGTCTTTATGGTTCCATTGGATCTCTCTGTCACACTTGCAGTGTGCCCCTTTACTCTTGCCCAAATAAACGTCTTCAATAGTTAATAGTTACTCTGTGGGTTCCTTTAGGGGGTCTAAATTGACCCATACAAGTCTGTAACTCTGACAGTGTACAAATGGAACCAAATGAACCCTAACGGGTCCATTTGGTTCCATTTGTACACTGCCAGAGTTAAGGGGAGACCTTGAAATTTGAAAGTTTGAGAAACACTGGATTAGAATAATCATAAAACAATAATTAAACAATAGATGATCACAGCCCCCATAGCATTGTTCTTATAGGCAGCATCCAGACACCCCCTCGGGTGCTCAGCTCCCTCCCTCCCTCCCTCCCTACCTGACCTCTTGACCCTTGACCCCTGGGAAGTGTAACAGCGTTGCCGAGGCCCTGATGGGGGCCAGGAAGCAGGTCAGCGGCCGCGGCAGGAAATGGGGGTTACCGAGCAACGGAGTAGAAAGTCTAACAGCCATCCATCATGGACGCTCTGTATCTACACTGTCGCTCACTGTGAGATTACATCTCTCTCTCTGTGTGTGTGTGTGTGTGTGTGTGTGTGTGTGTGTGTGTGTGTGTGTGTGTGTGTGTGTGTGTGTGTGTGTGTGTGTGTGTGTGTGTGTGTGTGTGTGTGTGTGTGTGTGTGTGTGTGTGTGTGTGTGGAAATAGCGTACTCTCTACTCTCTAGTCTCTACCAAATCTTTTTGCCAAAAAATTGTCCATCTACGAGCTCACAACGCAAGCTTGTAGATCGGCTATTTTTTGGGCAAATGTTCCGCCCCAGGATAATGGATGTTGGGGATATTTTGATTATGGCGATGATATCATAAATCGCAATTTTCATATTGTCCCATCCCTAAAGTATAGTAGAAGTTGAGAAATGGACATTATGAAGACTGCTTTCCTGGTCCTTACAAGACAAAAAAAAATTAATGGTTATTTTATTGTTTAGGGAAAGATTCAGCATGGCATTAGGATTAGATATTTAGAGGTTAGGTTTACAGTTTAGGGTTAGAGTTATGTCTGGTGTGCCTGCATATAAAATGTAACAGTATAATTTTTTATAAGGGTAATAATAAATAAAATAAATCTGTTTTTTAAATGTAGGGAAATATTTTTTTATTTTCACTCAGTAGTCATCATGACCCATACACATTGGTCCGTGACCCACAATTGGTTCCCGACCCACTGCTTGGGAAACAGTGCTATAGATGGCTGCCTATCCGCTCTGCATCAGTGGTTGGTTAGTTATTTTGTGCTTCATTAATTATGAGCGATGGATTTGGCATTGATCCTTTTCCCACTTTTTTATATATTATCATGAGCTGTTGTGAAAAACTTTGCTTTAGTTCAAGGTCAACCGTCCCTCTCACTGAGTACACACACGCGTGCGCTCACGCACGCACACGCACGCACACGCACACACGCACACACACACACACAGAGGAGATATTTCTATTTCAATTTTTTGGGGTGCCAAAAAGATGGCAACTCAGTGGCTGGGGGAGGAATACAATAAAAAAAAAAAAAACCTGCACAGTAAAATACTCAATTTGTAAGTCAAAGAGTGTACAAATGGAACCAACTACTCCGGTGTTAAATTTACTACTCAGTATATTTTTTACTGGGTGTATGTGTGTGTGTGTGTGTGTGTGTGTGTGTGTGTGTCCAAGTGTGTAGTTGAGCAGTAGAACAGGCAAACAGCCATGAAATCCCTGGCTCCTCCTGCCAGGGTGCAGATAGACCCCGCTGAAGTGGCCAAATCCTGAGAAACCAGCTCAAATCTGGCTCTAAACTCTGGTGAGAGAGTGCGTGTGTGTGTGCATGCTGTGCTGTGTGTGTAGCTAAAGCCTTTCCCAATGTCAAGTGGTGTTTGTTAAACTAGTCTGCGAGTCCCCGGTGGTCTGTGTGGTCCAGTAACCGGCGCCAGAGCCCTTTTCAGAGGGTCTTACTCACTTGTGTCTTATACTCGCTCGTCTCGTGCACTATGGCTCTTCATCCAGAATCTCCTCACGTTCTATTATTCCTCCGCCGTCGTTGTCAGTGCGCGTGGCTAATCCCCACCCTCCTCTGCGTCTCAGGTACACCTTGATGGGGACACTGCGAATATAGGCCTACACACACACACACAGGAAAACAAAACACATAATCGTGCATCATGCCAAGAAAGAGAGAGAGAGAGAAACGCAGAGAATAAGCCATTAGGAAAGCGTGTTAACCTCCCTGGTGACTGGAGGGGATTTGCGTGGAAATCGTCGTTTTTGTTTGTTTCCTCTTTTCTCTTCTCTTTTGTGTATGTATGAGTGTGTGTGTGTGTGTGTGTGTGCGTACAGCGTGCGTCGTCTCTCGGCGTTGGAAATGCATCGCTCGGAAACTGATCCGAGGGCATTTGAGTCCTAAGGTTTATGTAGCTCTATGTGATTTATTCTTGAGTTAAAGTGCTGGAGTACTTGATTAAAAATATAGAAATGCAAGTATTCCCAAATGCTGACAAAAAACTAAACAAACAATACTAGTTAAAATAGCAGATCTACATGTTATGAGCTTACACAACTGCTATTTTGAAATATGCACTTTTCCCCTTCCCATAAATGTAGTGGGGTCAAAAGTATGATATTTTTCTTTTAAACTGTAGTGAAGTGAAAGTCATACGTAGGCTATCCACAAATACAAATATTCAAGCAAAGTACAGATACTCTCAAAAATGCACTTGAGTAGGCCTCCAGTACTCGGAAATGTACTTGATTGTTACTGTGCACTAGGGCATACACCAAATATTCAAATATTCGAATATTCAAATATCAAAGCTACTATTCGACGTTGTTCACCGAAGTGAAATATTTGCTTATTCTTTTTATTTTTTTTATTGTTTTCTCTTTAATAAATATGTAGTTTATAAAGCTTGGCTAGATAGGAAGTCATAAGAATGAGTTGTTGTCAATGCCCCTGGTGGATGATTTTTTTTTAGGCTGTGACCCCCAAAATAAACATATTTGAACTGGGGACCCCCACCTTGACAAGCACTTGGAATTGTAGGTATTACATTTAATGTGACTCGGTTCCGCAGATAAATATTGCGAGGCGTTGTGAGCATGTAGATCGGCTATTTTCACAATGTTCGCCTCTTGCTTACTTAATATTTGACAGTTTGGCCAGTCCTGTCGAATATTCGACTATTCGAATACTTTGAGGTCGAACAATTCGAATACTAAAAATCACTATTCGTGAATGCCCTAGCCTACTGTGCACCACTGGTTAAGGAATGCTCCCGTGAAGTTCGCCCCTCATGTTCTCTCCTTCCTTCTTCCTTCCTTCCCTCCAGTCTGTGTACCGACCATAATAACCCAACCAACCACAGACCTCAAGTCGGTCGAGTTGTTGTTGGTTCGGGGCTAATGCTGCCCGGCAACACCCACAACATGAGAGTTTGATATCCAAGGATAATCTGGTGTTTTTCTTCTTTTTTTTTCATGTGACGGCTAATGCCTCATTCCCCCTGGTGCATCCAGGCTTTTGGTTATAGAATAGAGGGGGGGAGAGAGAGAGAAATGGAGAGAGTAAAGGGAGTGAGGCGAAGAGAGACAGAGAGGGAGAGAGAGAGAGAGAGAGCTTAGCACAGTGGAGAAGCTTTCCAATCCTTAGGTGACCACTGACAAGAAAACCCCCGATGGGTATTTGAGTAAAGAGAGCGACTGGGACTCTCTTGAGTTTCTTTGTCTTTCCAACGAGAGCACATTAACGCAGTGCGGAGGAGTTGAGGCGTGGCAGGAGTAAAAGTATCCATACTGCAATGTACTGTAGAAATCGGTACTCCATCACGAGTGAAAGGCCGGTGTTCAAAAGTTATTGAGTGAAAGTACAAAAGTATTGGCATCAGATTATAGGCTACTAACGTTTTCAAATGTATGAGATGGATACAAATCTTTTGAAAGTAGCCAAGGCAAAGCTGAAGTGCATGTTTTGTAATATGAATCTACAAAGTAACTTGTAACTGTATTGGATTAAATTGTATTGGAGTAAAGTAGGATATTTGCCTCTGTGATGTAGTGGAGTAGAAAGTATTAATTATCAAATTATTATCAAACGTAAACACTCAAGTAAAGTAAAAGTACCTTAAAAATCGTCGCTGTCGGGTGGAAATCTCACGTTTAAAACTTTATACTTTTCAGCATTTAAATTCAAAAGCAGCAAAAGTAGCAGATCGACAAGCTCAAAACGTGCCACTTTGCACTGCGTTTCAAGCATAGATCTGATACTTTTAATGCTTTCAAGAAACACGAAACACACAAACCACATTACAATATGGAGATTTAAATGAAATTGTACTTACAGTAAGTACAGTACTTGGGTAAATGTACTTTCTACCACTGGGGACATGCATGCTTACATGCTGGAAGCTCTCATTCATCAGTTCACAGTTTTAAAGGATATTGCAAATCAATTTATTAGATTACCCCCGCCCGCTCTTCTGAGGGCTCTGCGGCTTGTCTTCAAAACATCATATTTTAAATAAGCTAAACTCCATTTCCAGATTATGGAGCACTTTATCGCAGAATAAGGAAGTACAAATTCTGTCCCCAGACGTCTTAAATCCTGTTTTAAATCCTATTTTCTCTCTCTCTCCCTTTCTCTCTCCCTTACTGTAACGCGTCTTCATCTCGTCAAGGACGTTGTCATAATGGAGTTTGTCGAGGCTTTGGCCTGGATTGCACAAATTGAGCGTCCAGTTTTTCCCGTAAAAAACAAATGAAATGGTATCTGGATCCATTCACTTCTAAATGACACGAATGAGGCCGGGCTCATTTGAGGGGGGAAAGACGGATATTGATGGTTTCTTGTAACTAAACAAACATTCTGTACAAAGTCAAAGTGAGGATGCGCCGCTATACCATAATCTAACAAAAGCAAATCTTTTTTTCATGAACTGAGCTGAAATTAGAAGATTATTTTGATATAAATCCGTTCGTCGTAAGTTAACCAAAAGCAACCAAATGAACTGAAGACGGGCAGCAATACACTTTTAAACCATGCAGACATTAACCATTTGAACACTGCGTCCCTATTCTGTGGGGAACATTCCCTGAAAATATGTCTTAAGTCTTCAAGTTTACTACACATCGTGTTGTGAGTTTGTACTGTAGATCCGCTATTTTTGGCAAAGATAATTTGGTGTAGAAAGACAAAAAGGAGGGGGACATCGCATAGACCCCTGGGGGACTCTCTAGGAAACTCAGTGTTTCTCAACCTGGTTGGCCGTGAGGATATTGCAAGTGGGCCCCAAATAATTGGCAAAACACTCAAAATTTAACACACTAAGTGCTGAAAACGCTGAAAACGTTTTGATAAAATGTGCCTCTTTTTAAAAGCGATACCCAGGAAATAACCAGAAAGTGAAGAAAAAAAGGAAAAAAGTCAACATCCGGTTCAATGTCATCTTCTGCAGGGAAATGCGATTATCTCTGGATCTAGGTTTCCACAGCGCCTAATAGTCCATTCGCACACTGTGTTTAGTGGACACTACTGTAGGTGAAACTATAACATCCGGAGAAGGGTTTATTTCCTATCTGTGTTTTTCCTAACACGTGGATCGTGTCCACACAGACATGGGACACGCACGCGCACACGCTTGTGTGCCATAGAAAATGTGGTAAAACACTGAAAAGCGCTGGCACTGGCTACAGAAATAATTAATACTTGGCACTTAAAATATACATGCTCTGAAAATGCACACGGCCCACCCATCTGACCACTTAGCCGATACAACTTACTGTATGCTATTACAACTACTGTACTACAGTGGCAAAAAGGGCCTTTCTGTGTGGAGTTTGCATGTTCTCGTCAGAAATCTATTTACCAATTTGTAAAACAGATTACAACTGTTTATAAATGCCTGTAGCTCTCCCAACCAGTTCCACACAATTGCATTAGCAGTTCCAGCAGTGCGGTGTCCACGTGAAGCGTAATAATAGTAATAATAATAATACATCCCACGGATGTAATTAATCTTCAACCAAGTGATCCAATTATCCAACTGAAGTAGTACTCTGTGAACACACGGCCTCTTATGTGTTTAGATAAAGCAAGGAGAAGTCTTTTTTTTTTATGAATGGTATTATTCATATTTGGGGGAGCTGCTTAGCTAAACAGGGGGATTTTCCTCTGTGTGTGCATGCGTGTGTGTGTGTGTGTGTGTGTGTGTGTGTGTGTGTGTGTGTGTGTGTGTGTGTGTGTGTGTGTGTGTGTGTGTGTGTGTGTGTGTGTGTGTGTGTGTGTGTGTGTGTGTGTGTGTGTGTGTGTTTTGAAAGGGGGAGCTGGGACTCCCCCCCCGCCCCCCACTCCTTCACTCCAGAGAGATAATACACAACAGTAATCAATGGTGTTTAATTTTGTACGCCTCTCATGTTGGGAAGTCTCGGGATGAAAGCCTAGAGGGGGAAAACTCCTTTGTAACCCCCCCCCCACACACACATCACCCATCCCCCCTCCCCTCTCCCCCCTTCGACTCATGCCCTTCTAGAGGAATTAGAACCAGGACTCTATAGTCTTATAGCTCTGAGTATTTCTGTTTAACCACTTTAAACCTGATTAAAACAATAGGCAGACATTTGGTGAAAATAGACATTAAAATGGACATTGTGTTGTCCCAGGTTTTCAGAAAGAGGCGTACAGCCTTCCTATTTGGTTTCCCATACAACTTTGTTCCATTGGTTCGACAACAGATTTTGTCTTCAAACCGCTTCAGCATGATTTGAATTGGAAACACCTTCATACTGTATGTGCTTTCAAGAGGTTTTTAGTCTTTAGTACAATGACAAAGATTTTATTGATGATATAAGCCACAAATTCCATTGACACAAGCACAGGAACACAATCGCCCATCTTTCCACTTCAGTTGCCATGTTAAGCCATTAAGACTTGAAAAATAAGTAAAAAATAATCTAAATCCTAACAGTTTTCTGAAAAACATATGTGTCTATATCAGTGGTGCTCAAACTTTTTAATGTCAAGGACCCCTAGAATTATATGTATTTGACCGCGGACCTCCATCGAATATTCAAAGATTTGCACAAACTTTCAAGTTTTTTTCAAAAATAGCAGATCTACAAGCTCATAGAAGTGCCGTGCTATGAGCTTGTGTATCTGATATTTTCGAATATCAAAAGTATATAAAAAAAAACAATGGTTAAAGTGGTTACGTGACCCGGTCTAAATGGGGTAGCATTTTCAAGTGAGTCCTATAATCCAAGGTTAGGACAAATATTAGGCCAGTGGTATCTCTAGCTTTGTTCCTCAGCCCCATGCGCCTGACCACGAGTTATGTGTACCTGTCACATTATATCCTAATGAACAGACAAACAAAGGCCTATAGGAAATAAAGAGATTTCCTCTCGTTGTCCTCCCTATCTCCTGCTGCTTCTGTTTATCTAAAACACTGGCTTTTGACTTCAGCTAATGGACGGGGGGAGGGATTCACATCAAATGTGACAAAAAAACCAATACAACACAATGAGAAATACAGCCACTTCATGTCGGGGGGGGGGGGGTTTCTTTTAACCAAATGCACGAGGGCAAGTAAACAAGTCAAACGCTGTGAAAAGCCAGTTGTTTAAAAGGGATTAATGCACCTGTAATTTCAGATGATTATGTTGTTTCGATGTCAAAATAAGCTATCAAATGTAAAAAAAAAAAAATTGAATAAAATACTGGCGTCATAGTGTGTGCCATAGAGAGTCGGTTCAAATACATTTTAACTCGATACTCCTGTCACATGGATCTCTCGTGTTTATAATCACAAAACAACACTGTCAAAACGTAATTTGATGAATCCTCACAATTTCGAGAAGATCAGCGGTAATGGCATGACCCCTAGTCGACAAATGGCAGGGTAAATGGTCACATAAATAGAGTGCAAAGAATACAAGTTGAGTGTTTATTCCATTAAGACCCGGGGCCGATTCTACAAAATGCCTTCTACAGTTTCGGAAATCTGCACGACGGAAAGTCGGAACTCTCCAAAGAAGAGTTTGTTTTCGGAGAGACTATGGACAGGTCTTAAAGGAGGACTTCACCACTTTTCAACCTGTCTTCATATAATTGGTCCTCCCTAAAAAAAATATATATATATTTTTTTCCTCAGAGGAGGGTTGTGACATCAACAGCGTCTTGTGACATCATCGATGGGGAATCCAAGCTAATAGAAACTGCAGAAAGTTGCAATGTTAAAGTGGAAGCCATTGTTCTTGTGATAATAAAAATCTAAATATTTTTTTCAAAAATATAGATTTTTATTTTATTTGGAAAATGATTATGTCACAAGACTATGGATTTCTGAACTTCCCACAGCTCTCCTAAGAGACTTGGACCGAGTAGAAAAAAATTGTGCTATTTTATTATGAACATTAGTGAGGACCTATTATATGAAGATGGGTTGAAAAGTGGCAAAGTCCTCCTTTAAGTATCCTCTGAGAATGCACGTAGCCCACCCATTTGACCACTTCTTAAATGGTCAGATGGGTGGTGGCGAGCACTTTCTCCACTTTCTAGTGGGCCCTGATCCATGAACGGCGGGTGGGAACCAGAACCACTGACGTAAACAGCTTGTTACTCCCTTGAACGGAGCGCATACACCAGCCTCTTTAACGCCTGGGTCCTTTGTCACTGCCACATGCTGTCAAAGCCCCAAAACAGAATCTTAGACTTCAACGGATGGACAGGTACTGGTGGCCAGCGGGGTGTGTGTGTGTGTGTGTGTGTGTGTGTGTGTGTGTGTGTGTGTGTGTGTGTGTGTGTGTGTGTGTGTGTGTGTGTGTGTGTGTGTGTGTGTGTGTGTGTGTGTGTGTGTGTGTGTGTGTGTGTTTGTGTTGAACTGCGTGCCGCCTTGCGTTAGGCACCGTAAACATGTACAGACAAACATATCGTCGCTCCTGATGACTTCATTTATCAACACTACACCTCTCCCTCTACCATCTATAACGTGACATATTTCCTTTAATAATAATGAAAACGTGTGTGTGTGTGCGTGCGTG
Organism: Nannobrachium achirus; assembly: GCF_963921795.1. Lineage (NCBI taxonomy): Eukaryota > Metazoa > Chordata > Actinopteri > Myctophiformes > Myctophidae > Nannobrachium > Nannobrachium achirus. Next base: position 26,044,793 of record NC_137831.1, on the reverse strand, counting down.
GTTACCTTCGACTCCTGCTCCATTGCTTTTAATGAAAAGGGGGACAGGATTGTACAGTCACATCAGGGCCCGGTACACCTGACAGGAAGAATGGATTGGTACGTCGTGATACGTATGAGTTGATGCCATGGCCATACTTACGTTTTTTTCTTTTTTACATTTACATTTGAGGCTCTTTGCAGGCACTCGCAGTCTCGCACTGAGGAAATGCTTGTCCAAGGCAGTGGAACTGTCAGTCTGTATCCCTGATGCTTGTAGGGAAGGGAACAGATACAGTCAGGCTTAGGGTATAGGCCTAGTAAGCAACAGTACTCATAGTGGCCAGTCTCCCCACAATGGTGTCTGTGTGTCTGTCTGTGTCTCTGTCTCTGTCTCTGTCTGTCATGTGAGACTTAAAATGCTTGTTTTATTGTTACCATTTTGTCTGTCTGTCCGACTGTCCCTATATGCCAGGGGTGTCCAAGGTTTGGCCCGGGGGCCAAATGTGGCCCTATAGGACACATTTTATGCGGCCCGTGGCTTCATTCCTAAATTGTATTATAAACGGCCCGCCAGCAACGTCAAACATGAATATTTCCCCAGAAAATAATTTGTCAGGATTGTTCCCTGTTGTCTCATTCCGAAGGGGTCAAAGAAAGGCAATTTTATTGTATTTCTTTTACCTTGCAGGTCTGGTTACATTTGGCAATGTGAAATAAGAGTTTTGTTCAGTGCAGACAAAAGACCATTGAATATTGATGATGATATAAAATTGTTTAAAAGCAAGGCATATGTATACGACTTTGTTATGGTCTGACTCGTTCAAATTCCTACACATTTAGCAGGGACTGATTTGAACATTAGCTCCTTTATACCAAAGAATTATATGAGACGGAGAGGACAAAGAAAAGAAACAGAGAGGAAGGCTAGGTGCAAGGGCGAGAGGAGAGGTAAAAAAAGAAGCGGTAAAAGATGGAGAGGGAGATGGCAGAACAGATAAAGGATGCAACTATTAGCGCCGACCGCGGTCGGGGCCCTCATTCGAGCGTCCATTTTGTATCCGCGGCATCGCATATAACAGCGACCGGGGGGCTTGCAGCTGAGAGAGAGAGAGAGGCTCCTCCACCACACGTAATGACCAGCTGTCACAACAACACCGGCGGAGGGGTGGTGGTAGGTGGGGGTGGGGTTGGGCGGTTGGGGGGGCACAGTAAATGACGGGGGCCGTCAGTGCCCAAACACCAGCCCCCCTACCCCCTCCCCCTCCCTCTCGACACGACGTTTCTGGCAACCTGTAATTCTCCTCTCAGCGGAGAGCTCCGGCGCGTATCCCCTTTCTGCCTTCCTGCTCCGGCGAGCGCTCTAAATGGCACCGTTAACGGAACTGCCTGCTACCCAAGTTGTGTTTTAATAACATTCCCCCGCGAGCCAAATGTTGCCGGAGGGGGCGTCGCGGCGGAGGAGTGAGGGGCTCATGGGGTTAAGAGGGATTTGTCATTTTGTGTTCTCTCACAGGCCCATAATCTGTTCTCTGAAACGAGCCATCTTTTCAGCCAGCCAGCCGCCGAATGTTAAATGAAACACAATTATACGGTGAAAAGGCAAAGGAAACGCCTCACCGGAGGCTAGCAGGCAGGCATGGCATGGCATGGCATGCAGCGCTGGGAAGAAGTGCCTCACGTGTCGTACTTCAGTGATTCTTCTTGTGAGGATGTATTGCAAAGTGGCCGATGGAAATAAACCGGCAAAACGCTGAGATTTTAATGATGTAACATTAGTATTTAGAAAGGGGGAAAAAACACGTAAAAAAAGTGTAGGCCTATTTTATTTTTCCTTAAAACCTTAAAGAGGTGGTGCCATAGTTTTGTACGTGTCTATGAAGTTAACATTACTGTACTCTAATAGACCCCCGGGTGTGGTTATAATATGGAAAATATGTCTTCCCTGTGTATATTTTTGGTTTCTTCCTGAAAGCTGAAAGCCAAAAAGCCCAATCGAAATACACCGCTCTAGTGACACACTGACAATAATCCCCTCCCCTTATTATCATACGACAATGTTTTACAGGGGGGAAAAAATCACGGCATCCCGTCTTAAAAAAATAATTGTGATCGATAAACAGGAACTTGGAGGTATACTGCGTTAGTTCCATTGACACAAGTAGGAAGTTCTCAGAACGCTATCGATTGATTGATCGTTAATGTACACACCCTCTGAAAAGGCACGCAAACCTAACCCATCTGACCACTTAACTAGTTGGGTGGGCCGCAAACACTTTTGATGATTTTCAAGTGGGCCCTGAGCCCTGTTACAAGTAAACGTTCTTTTTTTTTTATGAATGCATTGTCATCACAATAGACTTGCTAAATGATGGAGAGTTGGTAACCAAATGGCCCCTTTTAAATCTTTAACTAAATGGACCCTTAAAGATCTTGAACTCTTGAGAGTATAAAATTAAAACAAATGGACCTTTTTCATTTTACGCTCTCCAGAGTTAAATTATTGTTAAACATCTTCATAAGTCAATGTACAAGTTATCTCTCCTATCCCACATCAATACAGCATGGAATTTGGGACAAAATCTTATCCAACAATAACAAAATATTCGTCTTTGTTTCAAATGGCGAATAAATAATGGGCCTTGATATGAAAAGGATCGAAAACCACTGACTTAGAGTACCAAACGTAAAAAGTGCCCATTATGCAGAATGGTCCATTTCACAATCATATTATTGGATTGCAATTAATAATGCATTAATGTATTCATTACCGTAATGTCGCAGCTGGTAAAGGTGGGGTGGATTTTTAATGACTTCATGTGCTGCCGGGTAGATTAACCAATAATAATACATCACGTTTTCTTCAGTTAACGTATGTTTTGTATTAAGAATCTAATTCCCCAAAGTAAATAGTAACTAAAGGTGTCAAAAGATTTTAGTGGATTAAAAAAGTACAATGTTTGCCTCTGAGGTTTAGTTGAGTAGAAGTAAAAAGTATAGAATAATTACTACCGTAGGGAGCAAGTTTACAATGAGAACCGTCACAGCTTGACCGTATATATGTACTGTATACGTGTAACGCCTGACACTGTGGTTCCCCTGACACATCACTGTGACATCGCAGGTGACATCGCAGTGATGTCAGATACTCAGAACTTTGATCTCCATGTATAGGCATAAACAGGTCAGATACTCAGAGCAGGGATCTCCATATATGGGCATAAAAGGTATTCTGTTAGGGATCTCCATATATGGGCATAAAAGAGATTAGTGATGTCAGATACTCAGTGCAGGGATCTCCATATATGGGCATACAAGGGATTCTGTTAGGGATCTCCATATGGGCATAAAAGGGATTATGTCCCAGATGATGCCCTGTAGGAGAACCACACTAACAGAATCCATAGGTTATATAACCAAGACAGATGGTGTGACCACGCTTTTCGCCCTTAGGTGTCTTACTGGTTGAGTAATTATACTCAGTGGTTATAATTATCTAATATTATTAGCCAAACTATAGTACTGACTTTCTTCGTCCATCCATCTTTCCAGATAAACTTTATTTTGCCGCACTTCTCTTCCGACAGTTTTGGTGGCACGCACTTGGGCCATACTTATGTCATATCGACCGGCTTCATCGGGACTCGTCAGCTTGCATTTTGCTAAGACATACGCTACCAGTCAAACGTTTGGACACAGCTCTCATTCCATGTGTGTGAGAAGCTGTGTCCAAACCTTTGACTGGTAGTGTACGTTATATAGTTGCGACCGTAGGTCACAGATTAGTATTTGAATGGTCACAGCTTGTCCGTATGTGGGTATCTCTGTTTGTATGTTACTAACATGCCAAGATTAGCTGCACTTGAACAACCGTTCCAGGCTGCCATATCCAGCCCAAGAAAAAATAAAATGTACTTCTTAAAATAAATGTATCATGCTTGTTGCTAAGGTATGGCAACATGACTGGTGTCTTGCACGTGCCCGAAGGCGCGCGTGCAAGACACCAGTCATGCTGCCATACCTTAGCTTTTTCTGAACTGACACCACTGAATCCATATATGGCCAAGACAGATGGCCCCTATCTGTGTGGCTGGTTCTACAGACAGGAATCTCCATGTATGGGCATAATACATGGAGACCTTTTCAGTCCATTAACTCATTTACTGTCCCAACCCGAGAATCCAGAGAAAAAGCCGTTGGTCCAGGCCGCTTCGCCTGAAAAACCAGAGATTTTAATTTGATTTCATTTATAAAGATAATCCAAAATTGGGTTAGGGTAAAAAAAAAAAAAAAAAAAAGAATCGAAAAAAACCCTCACGTTTTAGGGGGACAGTATGAGTCACCAGAACCAAGGATGGGTGTCTTCAGTGAATCCAACATGGTTAAAATGGAGTTTGTATAGAAAGAGGAAGAGTGTCTGATAAAATGAATATCAAATATCTAAATACTGAGTCATGCAACTTAAAAAACTGTCCAGAGTGCTCACAAAAGATTGAGTCAGTAGATGTTAAAATTAAAAAAAGTGTTTGGAAGTGAAATATCCCTTTACACCGACCTTTTTAAATGCTGCAGGAGGCTGTAGCGTTAATGTGCGACGGGCCCTTCCTTAACTCTTCCCACGCTTTGAACGTTCACGTTCGCCCGATTTCGCAAGACCTCTCCGCCAATACGGCGCTCGTTCGGTTCGTTCGTCTGATGACTGTAAGCTGATGAGGGGTCGCGCGGCCGCCTACTGTAAACACATTTTCCGCGGTGATGGTGTAAAAAATCCATTATGCGTTAGATCAACGGAGAACAATTCACTTCCTTGTTGATTTCCTCTGGCTGTAAGGCTCTGTGGCCAGTGACTGGTCTTCTTCTTCTTCAACACATAACAGGCAAATTCACATTCATTCTCGCATGACGCCGCCCTCTGCTGCCTGGCAGACCAAAGTGCACTATTGCACAACCAAAAAAAAATAAAAAAAATAAATAAATGTCTGTCTGTCTATCTACTATAACGTCGCAAAGGTAAGCCGCTTTTTGATGGCACCAGACCCAATAAATAAATAAATAATCTGGCAGTAGGAGAGTTAATGCGTTTTATTTATTTCATTCATTCCTCCCAACCCTCCCTCTTGGCGTAGCGGCGTAGAAACAGGCCGTTCACAAGCAGCAGGGAGGACGCTGTGCTGAGGCAGGTCTGAGGCTGCTAATGGAGGCTGTGTCATTATGATGATGACTGCTATACAGCATGGGATCGAACCCACCGCACGCAGCGGAGAGACACGCTGAGAGAGACAACACATTACACAGACCTGCACTGCACTCAGCCACTACTAATACTGGAGTTATATACAACACATAGACCTGCACTGCACTCACCCACTACTTATACTGGAGTTATATACAACACATAGACCTGCACTGCACTCACCCACTACTAATACTGGAGTTATATACAACACATAGACCTGCACTGCACTCACCCACTACTAATACTGGAGTTATATACCACACATAGACCTGCACTGCACTCACCCACTACTATTACTGGAGTTGCTAAAACATTACACAGACCTGCACATGCACCATTGTTCATCGTGTCGACTGAAACTCTGTCGACTACCTTTTTTCACTGACCAAAGCTAATTAAACACTTTGACTGCCATAGTTTTGCCATAACTAATGTAGATTACTGCCAAGGCTTTTTGCTATTGTATTTAGCAGATTTTCGGGGGATCGGTGTGTCCCTTTCATGGCCGACCAACGTCTTTTCTTTCACGCGGAGTAGACAAAATACAACCGCGATGATCCGTGTGTAAGTTATGGTCCAAAGAAAACAGGCCATTTTGACCAAACGCGCGATATGGGAAAAGAAGCCGAGATATATGCATTTTCTTTTTTTTTGCACCCAGGATGAATACAGTTCAATGGACGGCCGGATGTCGCCAGAAGTGTATTTCACAAGGTATCATGGGAAACTGAGACTTTTCCCTCGCGCGGGGGCTGTTGGTTACCATGGTAACCAACGGGGCCGCGGCACGGGGGGAATCAGTAAAACGAGTTTAACACTCCAGGTAAAAACGTACGCTATGATCTACGACAATTTCATCAACAAATAAAAGCTAGTCTAAAATTTTATGGAGGGACTAATGGAGAAGAAATCCAGTAGAACTGAAAGACATTTTATGTTTGGTTGCACTTGGTTGTTGGGCCTTGAAAATGGCAGATCTACAAGCTGGCGACGCGCTGTGAGCTTGTAGATTGGCTATTTTCAGCATGCAACTTGGTGTAAAATCAGCCATCAAGACCTGACCAAAAAAATAATACACAAAATCAACTGTAGATTAATCGACTGAAATCTTATGGTATTTAGTTGACTAAAACTAGACTAAAAGTAGATGGAATTTTATTCAAAAGACTATGCCTAAACCTAAATAAAAATGTGCTGTCAAAATCAACACTGCACTGCACTCACCCTCTACTAATGCTGGAGTTAATAATGAGGGACAGAGGATGAGAGGGCAACCTCAACCATTGTGAGCACCTCAATGTTAAGTTGATAGTATTTGGGAAATGGTCTGAAGTAATGAAGAGCAGTGTTTCCCAAACACTGGGTTGGTAAACAAATAGAACTGAATCCTATTCAATAGTAGTGATTCACTATATTATAGTACTACTGTATTTATATTAACCCTGCAGCAGTACTAAACTATTAATATTAAAATAGTACCAATACCAGTAATAATACACCATTGAAGTACTAACTTTGATTATATTAATAGTACTAATGCTGAGATTTGCCGAGTTCTTATTGCATATACAGGTAATCATTTATTTTGTATGTGTCAGCAGTGCTGCAACTATAGCCTATGCTTATCATCATTTTTGCTTTACCATTCATTGTCTCTCACACACAGTGTATCCGGGCTGCAAAATAATGTATGCAACTAAGGAATGACTGCATGTTACCATTCATTCCATCAATCAGTTTGTTAGAACAGGTGGTACTGTGTGTGTGTGTGTGTGTGTGTGTGTGTGTGTGTGTGTGTGTGTGTGTGTGTGTGTGTGTGTGTGTGTGTGTGTGTGTGTGTGTGTGTGTGTGTGTGTGTGTGTGTGTGTTTTCATTAGATTAACCCATGCAGACAACACCATGAAACGCTATTTCTTTTTTCTAAACACACATTCGACATTCGGTCGCCGAAAAAAAATATTCTCGCTATCCGTGTCAAAGTCACAATCTACACATACGTGTTCCCTTTTAATGAGAAGTTAAAACTCCAGAGTGTCTTGCAAAAAAGAAAAAAGACAAAAAAACTTGCTTCTCGTTGAGTAATTCCGCATCGAGTGTTAATGAGTCCGAACAGCGAAGGCGACAGAACGACGGAGCGCGTTTACATGGGTTCCTCATGTCTCAGCAGCTGTGAAGCCGAGTGACACATTGATATTCCACACGAAACGCACGCAGACCAGCGTTGCCAGATTTTAGCGAGAGAAATGAGCACAACCAGGTCTATGAAAACAAGCTCAAAAGAAGCGACTATATACTGTATAGGTCACGTGAACACTTTAAAGGTAGGGTAAGTGATTTAATTTAATTCAAATAATAACAAAGCTGGTCTATGTTCTGATACTAGTTAGTATAGAGTGTTTGGTCCATATTTGGACTTATCCCCCGTGAGGAGAATAAAGCCGTTTCAGTTTTGGTGGAGGAGACAGGTTTTCCTCCAATCATGGTCGAGTAGGCCCGCCCCCACTTGATCATGATTGGAGGAAGGCCACCGCCCTGTCACTTGTTGAAAAATAAAACTGAAACTTAGTTACTTATAGACGAACAAGCCCAAAGTCACTTATAATAAGCAGACATGGCATGGCAACACTGCCCCTCACCCTCCAACCCCCTTCTTCCGAAAGGAGAGCTCATAACTAAACCTGCAGCAAGGAAAAACAGTAAAAAGCAAAAAAAGGAAAAAAGCACAACAACAACAAAAGAAGCGATGAGGAAATTAGCAGCAAAAGCATTATAATTTGTCACCGATGCATAAATCTCGCTGACGTGTTCACTCATTCTAATGGCTGCTTTAGCAGCAGCAGGCATGCGCGCGCGACAGAGAGAGAGAGAAGTTGTGTGGTTGCAAAAAAAAAAAAGGCACCAGAGTAACAGTATATGTTCGAACATCACCTTATTTGCATAATTTACCAAAAGCCAATGAGGCAGCGCGCGCGGAGCGGGGCTGATAGTAATAAGTGTTTGTGCAAAGGCAGAGGGAACACTAATGGTTCGCCTATGGGGATCTCTCCACGCCATGGGGGTGGAAAATGAGAAATATTTTTCAAACAGCGGGGGTAAAGGTTTTAAAAAAGTGAGCGAGCGCATGGGGAGATGAAGATGTCGCATGCCACGGGGGCGCACGCACGCACGCAGCGCGGCGGGGGGAAGAAGGAGAGGAAAAAAATACGGAACGCCGCAAAAACACCGCCGGGGCACACACACACACAAACACACACGCATATACACACATGCGCGTCCGCGCGCCACAAAAAGAATGTCCCCGTAATTTCGGCATTAAGAGGTAATAATCATGTTTCACCCGCGATATTAAAACGGTAGCCCGCAAAGCCGGGGCCGCCGCGGTGAAATAGATAAATATATAAATAAAAGGGGAGGGAGGGAGGGAGGGAGAGAGAGAGAGAGGGGAGGAGAGGGGAGGGGAGGGGAGGGGAGAAGACTGGTGCAGGGGCGTCACAAGGGGTAGGAAAGTGGGACTGAGTTACTAGGGCCCAAGGTGGTGGAGGGGCCTTAATTATTTTATACTTTAGCTATTGAAAAATAGCAGACATACAAGCTCACAGCGCGGCACCGAGTGCCGCGCTGCGAGCTTGTAGATCTGCTATTTTTGAAAAGTTGTGAAAATGTGTGAAAATCTTTGAATATATGTATTTTTTAAGCGAACATTTCTAACTCAAATTTTGCTTCTGGGGGGTCCCTGGAACAAAATATTTTGAGATGGGGGTCCGTGGCCAAATACATATCATCTTGGGGGTCCTTGACATAGGTTTCTTGCACGCATTTTCACGATTTTTCAAAAATAGCAGATATACAAGCTCGCAGCGCGGCACTCGGTGCCGCGCTGTGAGCTTGTATATCTGCTATTTTTCAATAGTTAACATTCTTGGGGGGCCCGCAGTGAATCCTTGTACCCAGGGCCCAGAATTTGGTGTGACGCCCCTGACTGGTGCCATCAGGTATAGGAGGTAATGAGGTGAGGTTGAATACATGCACTCTGCCTCCCATCTCCCACTGACGACAAAGTGCTCATCACCAACTCTGTATGAGTAAACAAAGAGAGAGGAGCCCAGAGCAGGAGCAGACGTGGTGAGGGGGAAAAAAAAGTACTCACACTTTTTTTTTACTCAAGGAAAGGTATCAATACTGCAGTGCAGAAATATAGGCTCTGTTATACAAGTAAAAGTCTGGTAATCAAAAAGTACTGAAGTAACAAAAGTAAATGTACTCACAAGTTCAAAATTTGTAGCCCATCTACAAGCTCACAATACGTCACATCGCGACGCATCGTGAGCTTATAAATTGGCTATTTATAAATGGCGGACACACGCGCACGCGCGCGCACACAGACACACACACACACACACACACACACACACACACACACACACACACACACACACACACACACACACACACACACACACACACACACACACACAGACAGACACACACACACACACACACATAGGACATACTTCATGGTTAAAGTATGTTTTGTGATGATACTCTTAATCTGCAAAGTAACTAGTAACTAAAGCTGTCAAATAATTATAGTGGAGTAAAAGTACAGTATTTGCCTCTGAGATGTAGTGGAGTAGAAGTAAATGCATCGACAATTAGAAGTAGTCCAGAAAAGTAAGAAAATCACTCCCAATGTGAAGTGAGCGGTGGTCGTGCTTGCATAACATCTTCAGACTAGGATTTAGGTCTAGGATGTACAGGCTATGCTACACACACACATTTTGCTATGGCAAAACGCTGAGGAAAAAGGCTACAGACATACGACATATGACATCACTAGACAAACATGGTGCTACGCACACACATTTTACTATGGCAAAACGCTGAGGAAAAAGGCTACGGACACACGCACAGCCACTTATAGGAGCGGTTTGCACCGCTCAAAAAAAAATCCTCAAAAGTGTCCATATAAGTACAGTACTTGAGTAAATGCACTTAGTTACTTTACACCACTGGGGGAGGAGGAGTAGTGAGGAGCAGAGAGAGAGAGAGAGAGCTTCAGAAGGAGAAACAGAGAGAGGGTAGATTAGAGGAGCGATAGGAGGAAGGAGGGAGGGAGGGAGGGAGGGAGGGAGGGGGAGAGAGAGACAGAGAGAGGTTTTTAGGGTGTATGACTGCGTCTCCCCGCTGTGAAAAGGCTACAATGCAAGCCTTATGTAGTTGACTTATGTGTTTAGGGACGCCTTGCTACACACATTATGTAGATGCACGCTGTGCGGGCACGCCGCCGCCGTCGTAGTCAAAATAATGGGACGTAGAAATAGCGAGATTTCCCCGCCACCGTCGACGCACAGGCTGACCAGAGATCTGTCTGCAGTAACAGCAATGGCACAGAACCCGGTTACAAGGCGGTGGTTACATGCACTCACTGGCCTGAGATCTGTGTGTAACAGAAATTACATTGTATACCTCTGTATACAATACAACTGAGCACAACCTTTGGCTATACAAGTACTGTGAACAAACCAAGGGGCAAGGATCCGGCTTGTAAGTTGAGGCGATATTGGAAGAGAGAGTTCATATGAACTAGTCCTTGCCCGTTCGAACACATGTGCTCCTAATTATGTGCAGTTTGGGTTATGTGGTGTGCACACTGCACAGTACATGAAGGATTGAATGTAAGAGTCTAAGAACCCAGACATATCAGTGATGTCAGTCATCTCCAAATTTGGGCACTGTTTAAGTATCAGTAATGTCAGCATGCGTGTTTATCAGACAGACATCGGACAGACAGACATTCAGTTTATTAGTAGGACAGACATTGTAAGGACACTTCCTGGCCTTCACAAGAAAGACTGTTGTTAGATAAAACCGATTTTTAGGCTTAAAATTACAAAACAATTCAAGTCAGGGTTAGACATTTAGAGTTCAGGTTTAGGGGTTAGTGTTGGAGATTATATTATTTTTGTGTTCTATTTATTATGTCAAACAAAATAGCTCATTGGCAGCATTCAGCTGAGTAACTCAAACTTTAGGCGTAGAAATGGCAAGATAAATGTTAAAACAAAAGCAAGCAACAATGAACTCTTGCCTCCTGGAAGTCACTGCAGCTGAGTGTCAGTTAAATGCAGATCAATCTATAATGTCTCATTTGAATGCAACACGACACAGCAATTGCACACACGCACGCGCGCACGCACGCACGCACGCACGCACACACACACACACACACACACACACACACACACACACACACACACACAGACGCCGACGCCGACAATGAGCCGAAGCCGCAGCCTTGTAAATAACAGTTAACCAATACATTTGCGCAGCACATTAAGGACGCGAGACAATCGCCTCGTTCGGCAGAGAGCGTCCGCGGCTGAAAGTCAACGGAACGCTCGCTCGCTCACGCGCGCCCGGCCCATGCACACACACACACACACTCACGTATGTACGCACGTATACGCACGCGCCGGGCTGACTTTAACTTCCCCAATGAAGGCAGAGCGAGATAAGCGGAGGCCGAGGCCAGCGGAGACATTGCGGAGTGGCACATTGTGATAGTAATGACGTTTGGGGAAGGGGGATAGCGTTGCAAAGCCGCTAAGCTCTTTCATCGCACCAAGAAGATTAGTCTCCGAGATGGGGGCTGAATGACAGCGAAGGTAGAGAGAGAGACCCCCATCCCCACCCACCCCTCCATCCGCACCCCCCTCCACCCAGCCTGAGAGAGAGAGAGAGAGGAGACTTGGCACGCGCAGGTCCGTTTAAAAGCCAAAGCGCTCACTTTACACCGAGGACCGATTGTCCTTCAGTCGTCAAAGTAAAGCAACAAACCCCCACAAAGCAAGGACATGGAGGGGTTTGTTGGGGCCTGCCTGGGAGCCAAAAAAAAAGAAAAAGAAAATGAAGCGTCCCGCTGGCTGGCGTCCGTCGTCGGATCGGGGAGAGAGAGAGGCTTGATTTGAAATGTTTTTTTTCCACTCCCCTCCCCTGCTTTTTGGAAGAGGCTTTTTATTATTGTGGGGAGTTTTTATTTATTTTCCTGAGTGGAACTCTGTGTGACTTTGGTGGGTGTTATCTGAACATTGTGTTGGAGAGAGAGAGAGAGAGAGAGAGAGAGGAGGGGGTTTATGGATGGTCATGGGGGGGGGGAGTGGGGGGATGTCTGGTTCATCAGTCCTCTGAAGACGCAGTATTTAGTTTATCTGTCCACCCCACCCTCTCTCTCTCTCTCTCTCTCTCTCTCTCTCTCTCTCTCTCTCTCTGTCTCTCTCTCTCTCTCTCTCTCTCTCTCTCTCTCTCTCTCTCTCTCCTCTCTCTCTCTCTCTCTCTCTCTCTCTCTCTCTCTCTCTCTCTCTCTCTCTCTCTCTCTCTCTCTCTCATCCTCCCCCAAAACCCTCCCTGCTGGTGGCAAAGTCACCACATTAGACCCAGTTTGACCACTCAGAGGAACTCTGCACCACTCTGTGTGTGTGTGTGTGTGAGCGTATGTGTGTGCGTGAGTGCGAGCGTGCATTGTCATGTGGCCCTACCATGATTTTAGTTTGTTTGTCACATGATCTATTCCCATCAATAAGGTATTTTGGGGGAATACAGAAATCTCTCCATGTAGTCTAAGAATGGTGTGTGTGTGTGTGTGTGTGTGTGTGTGTGTGTGTGTGTGTGTGTGTGTGTGTGTGTGTGTGTGTGTGTGTGTGTGTGTGTGTGTGTGTGTGTGTGTGTGTGTGTGTGTGTGTGTGTGTGTGTGTTGGTATGTGGACACTTCTAGTCTGGTCTCTTGACATTACTTGATGTCTTGTCTTCCTGGGCCCACGCGGGGCACACTTACTTTATTTATTTATTATATCTGGATTTGACAGGGAGGGAGAGAAAGAGATGGAGCGAAAGCATTTTGTCAGTTCGTAAGTGTGTGACAACCTGAATGAAGTTCAGCAGAGAGATAGAGCAGAGAGAGAGAGAGAGAGAGAGAGAGAGAGAGGAGAGAGAGAGAGAGAGAGAGAGAACGAGAGAGCTGTGTGTCTTACAGATGGAGGGAGGGAGAGATATTAAATGATAGAGTAGTGACAGTCGTGGTCACTAGTGCATTAAGAAATTCTTATTTTCATCACAGAAGACCCGCACTCTGCTGCCGTGGGTGGGTGGGTGGGTGGGTGTGTGTGTGTGTGTGTGTGTGTGTGTGTGTGTGCGTCGGATGCATGTTCACTTACTCCAAGCTCACAGAGGTCCCCAGTGAGAGAGAGAGAGATATTATACGTGAGAATTTGCTCCAATGTCTGGTTTTGACCATTATCTGAACGTATTTCCGAACACACCCTAAATGTTGAACTTGTGGTTAGTCATTCAGTCAATGGTTCTGCTGGGGTTCGTGAAATGATCTCTGAAGGATCATACAGTATGTGGAACTTCTTTTGTAGCCTTACAATTTAGGCATTTAGCAGACTTAATCCTTAGTGATTTACAATAAGCAAGGTGTGAGTCTGTTGTTCTAAGTGCGACAGGGAGTTTATTACACAATTTGGGGGCCAGGGGGCAAAATTGTGTAGGACGATTGAATTTTTGTCCTGGGGTTTTTTGCAAGGGTTTTGTCAGCATCCCTGTGTTAGCTGATGTGAGTGAATGGGTGGGGTTGTAGGGGTTGATCAGGATTTGGAGGTATGGAGGTGCCATACCTTTGGCTGCTTTGAAGTCCAGCATCAATGTTTTGTATTCTGTGCGGACAGCAACCGGGAGCCAGTGGAGGGAGCGGAGAAGGGGGAGACGTGAGAATTTTGGCTTGTGCTGCGGCATTTGGAATCAGTTGAAGAGGCTTAACTGTGCATGCCGGGAGGCCAGTGAGGAGGGAGTTACAGTAGTCAAGTTTTGATATGACTGATGTCTGGATGAGGAGCTGGGCTGACTCCTGGGTGAGGAAGGGTCGGATTCTACGGATGTTATATACAGGTAGTGTGGACCTACAGGACCGGGTGACTGATGCAATGTGTGCCTTGAATGATAGCTGGCTGTCCAGGACCACACCAAGGTTCATAGCTGTTGGATCCAAAGTCACCAATGCATTATGGAAATATTGAGATCTTGCATGGGGCGAGACTTAGCTGGGAAGAAGAGAAGCTCCGTCTTGTCCGGTTTCAGCTTGAGGTGGTGGGCTGTGATCCACTGTGAGATGTCAGCCAGACATGCCGCAATGCGCTCTTCCACCTGGGTGGCAAACTCTCTTTTCTACTAGGCTATTCGGCTGTTTGAAAATAGTCAACACATAGCCTAAATGAAAATCCTTGCCTATAATGACACACCCAAAATAGGGAGATCAACGTGGCTAGACTTTGCAATGAACGTTGTTGCACGTGAAACGGTAAAGATTTGCTCAACATTGTTGAGTGGTGCACAGTACTTGAGTAAATGTAACATTTTTAGGTATTTTTCACTTTACTGGAGTGTTTCAAAATGTCAGTACTTTTACTACTATTACTCCACTACATCTCAGAGGCAAATATTGTACTTTTACGCAATGAGGCTATTTTTAAAATAGGCGATCTACAAGCTCACAACGGGTCGCATCACGCCACGAGTATAGGAATGGGGGGGGGGGGGGGGGGTTAGGTATGATTGAAGTCCTGACTCCTTCACAATGTTGTTTTAATTAGGTGACACTCTAACACGGACAGGAGAGGAGGCCGGGGTGTTACGATGTGAGCAGTGTCTCCCAGCGCACGCGTGTCCTTACACAACAATAATGCCTTACATGTTATGTACGCATGCAGGCAAACACACTTCACGCACACGCACGCCTGCAGGGACACACTATGGCATGAAAAGAGCACGTAAAATAACTTGTACATGTAGATCTGCTATTTTCAACAACAACAAAAAAGTATACATTTGAAATGTACCCACTATGGGTACGTTCTGATGACAATAGGCCTACTTTTAACTTTGACTTGTATTTCTATACGTGAGTACTTTTTTCCACCACTGAATGTGTTATGAAGTCAACATGTCACAGGTTCAAATCTGGCCGGTTGACCTTTGCCACTCATCTTCGCAGGTCTTTCACTTTCAGGAAAAAAAACAAAGTGTCCGTCTCGTCTCCATCTGCTGTGTTTCATAACAAAGCTAAATCCATCTGATATTCCGTTGAAACAATAGTTGATTCTTCACCTCTGTCGCTCCGCTGAGCTCCGCTGAGCTGAAGAAAGGTTTGATCCCCGCCGCGTTGAAAGACGGTGTGTATGTGTGTGTTTCCACGGGGGACACGGTGTCCCAGGAGGACACATCTGTCCAGGGAGATGTTTGGACAGGAGCGAGATGTGAGACATTCTCCCAGGTGCAAACTCACACTGACTGACTCCTCAGGACCTAGTGCACTGCCGGTGGGTGGTGTACGTGCGCACGTGTATGTGTGTGTGTGTGCGCGCGCGTGTGAGTGTACATGCTTGTATTATTGTATTTGTGAGGGTCACATGTCCCCACAGTCATGTAGTATAACTTTAGAAAGAAGCATTTTGAGGACAATTTTGTTGTTTTTTTGTATTTTATAGCTATAAATATATACTGTAGATATAGATTTTTTTTTAGATTTACAACTAGGAAAAGGTTCAGTTTGGGTTTAGGACTTGTCATTTAGAGGTATGTTTTAGTGTTTAGGCTCAGAGTAATGAGTCAGTGTTTGTGTACTGAAAATAGCAGATGTGAGCTTGGAGATCAGCTTTTTAAGGTTCATTATAGGGTTAGAAATGAGGCTATTCTTAAAACTGTTGTCCTTAAATGTTGATGTGCTCACAAGTATATGAATACAAACGTGTGTGTGTGCGCGTGCGTGTGTGTGTGTGTGTGTGTGTGTGGGGTGTGATTGAAGTCCTGAGTCCTTCACAATGTCGTTTTAATTAGGTGACACTCTGCGCGGACAGGAGAGGAGGCCGGGCTGTTACAATGTGAGCCCAGCACATGCGTGTCCTTACACAACAATAATGCCTTACATGTTATGTACGCATGCAGGCAAACACACGCACACACGCGCCCGCAGGGACACACTATGGCATGAATATAACACACACACACACACACACACACACACACACACACACACACACACACACACACACACACACACACTGTACTGTACATGCATACATAAAAGAACCCCCACAAACACAACAAGGCACACAAAGGCATAACTATTCATAACGTTGCTGTCGAAAAGAAACCTTGCATCTCCATATTTCATGTTTAGTTTATTTTTTGTATACATTTTTTTTATTTTTTATAAATCAGTGATTTTCAACTTCTCACATTTTAGCCACGGACCACCGTCGCAGACCCAAAACTGTATTGATGTTTGTACCATAGGAGAGATAACAGGCATATGGTTACCAGCTCTCCATCACTTACCTGAAGACCACCTGGAACCCCTTAGAAGGACCACTGGTGGTCCCTGGACCACTGGTTGAAAACCACTGCCATAAATTAATGCATCCATCATTGTCTGACGGTGTCATGCAAAAGTCGGAGAAATAGCCTACAGAAAATGGCCTTATACAACCCCACACTGTTGTGATGCTACACATTTTGAACTTGTGGATCTGCTACATTTTGAAGATTTTTGCCTTTAATGACACTCCCAAAATAGGGAGTCTACGTTTATTGCGGTTAAGTGTGAAATAAAAGTATTAACAAGAGCTTGTGACTTAGCTTGGTTCCAGACCCTGAATCGCTAGCCACGCCCCTTTAAAAATCGTTTCGGTGATGGTTTGGCGATTCAGGGGAGTGAAACGAAATGTCAATTCAGGCTGAGTGTCAGGCTACTTGTGACTAAGTATAACTTACATTGAATCCAATGGAACACAGGTAATTATTTTGTCTTCCATTTCTTGAAAAGTAAGCAAGTACAAGATCTCCACTCTGAAACAATGATAATGTATACCGTATATAAAGGAACACACACTCACACACATAAGGAACACATACCGGTACATACTTCTTTGCTGTTGGGTGGAAAACTTGTCCAAAATCGTATTATTTTAAAGACTATTTAAAATATTCAAAATAGCCAACCTACAAGCACACAACGCTTCACATCGCATGTCTTTACTTTACCAAAAAACATGAACTTTTAAAACTTGGAGATATGAGGTTTCTGCCCGACAGTGACAATTATGTATGCAGGGAGACACATCTTCACGTAGACACAGACACGCACTACACGCACACACAGAGATGCAGGCGTGCACACCCATGCACCCATCCATATTCCATCCATATTAGTAGCATGCACGTAGCATGCACACAAACATATGGTCACTGTCGGGTGGAAACCTTGTACGTTCAAAATCCCTAACTTTTCTGGAAATAGAAATCACACACAGCGTGAAGTGAGTTCATTAAGCTATACAGATCCATCTGAAAATATTAGAATATTGTGTAAAAAAGCACGCAGTTGCCATATAGCGCCCCAAATCATCACTGACTGCGTAAACCTCACACTGGACTTAGAGCAACTCTGACTTCGAAAGGTTGACATTTGTGTATTATAAATCCTTATCTTGTAATATTGTGATATTTTGAGATATGGATTTTTGATATTCATGAGCTGTATGCCATAAAAATTCAAAATGAAAAAAAAAAAAAGGTTTTGAATATTTCATTGCATGTGCATTGCATCTAGAAATATGAATGTTAAACATTTTTTTGATATTACAGAAGAAGTTGTCCATTAATATCAAGGCTGCTCAACAGCGCCACTTGGTCACCCAGCAGTATTGCAGTTGTTGAGGCCGTCCTCATACACAAACACATTGTCGTACTCATACGGACGGACATACCTACCGTACACACTCGGTCAAATGGTGGAGTGGCTGGCACCACTCAATAACCTGGATCCTGATAGGGTCAGTGCAGTTATTATTTAGTCACAAACTCTTAATACTTTTCATTGGTTTAATAATTTCAAAATCCACAGACACTTAACCAATTTAACTTGATTGCTTTCCTCTTTTTTTATTGCACACCAAGCAGATCTACAAGCTCACATTATGTCACATCACCGTATGGCTATAACCTTTGAGCAACAACGTTGTACGACACAGTAGGGCCTACTATTATAAGGGACAAAAACGAACCAAAGAACATTAAAAGTTTAACTTTAAATATGTAGATACAAGGTTTCTGCCCGACTGCAACAATATGTATGCAGTAGCATTCCTTCTCTGTCTCCATCAAATGCATTCCTCTCTCTCTGTGTTGTAATTTGCGGTGGGACTGTTAAAGCGCTGTTAAAAACGTGTTTATCCAGCGAACGGAGCCTGGTGTACGGCGGTGCGAAGCCTCAGCGAGCACAGCAGGCCGTCCCGGCTCGCGCTGGAACAAAATAACGTGGGATTGGACTCTTATTTAAATGCCCCATCTGGTTTGACAGGTGCTGTTTGAAATGCCGCCCCGCGGGTGGGGGTTTGTGTGTGTGTGTGAGAGGGGGAAGACACACAACCTTGTAACTTTTTTTACACCACGCTGCCTCAGAAACATAGAGAGACGAATCACAACAAGAGTGATCTGCTCTCTCCTCTCTAATCCTATCCCCTCCCCTAATCCTCTCCTCTTCTCTTCTCTTCTCTTCTCTTCTCTTCTCTTCTCTTCTCTTCTCTTCTCTTCTCAAAAGATATATGGCTCACTCAAATGTATGTGTGCACGTGCGTGTGTGCACTCATGGTCATAGATTTAGGACTCACAATGAGTATCAGTGTTGTCATGGAATATACTGTATCCACAAGTTTCCCAAAGGAGTTTACCGGGGAAAAGGGTGTGTGTTAATGAAGCAATAAGCCACAAGAGGCATGTGGTTACCTGGTATTTTATAATGGCTGTGAGGCGTGGTGAGACATGAGGCGAAGCCGAGTGTCTCCAACCCTCTCAGCCGTTATAAAATACAGGTAACCACATGCCTCGTGTGGCTTATTCCTTTTCTAAAACGGTTACAATATGGCAACATGAAAAACATAGACATGTACCAATTA
The DNA here is from genome assembly GCF_963921795.1 of Nannobrachium achirus. NCBI lineage: Eukaryota > Metazoa > Chordata > Actinopteri > Myctophiformes > Myctophidae > Nannobrachium > Nannobrachium achirus. The sequence goes on along the minus strand of NC_137831.1, from coordinate 26,025,573 downwards.
AAACAGTTCTTTTTCAACTAATTCACTATAAGGTGTGCAAAAAGTAGTTCCCAGCTACAAGAAAGTAGTTCCCAGCTTTTTTGCCAACAACACAGGTGCAGATAATTGGTGCACTGTGGAACACTGTGGAAATAAATAACACATCTGGGTTTGATATAAACTGATTCAAGGTGTGGATTATAGTCTCATATACCACAGCAATTAAAGGGAATCAGAATCAAGGAATGGAACTAGCTATTTTAGAATGTGGGCTTCACTTCCTCCACACAGCTGATTCAAATCACTTAACAAACACAAACAAGTAATCAGCATGCAGAGATTCAGGCGTCACAAGCAGCACAGCAACCAGTCAGAATGAAACAGCTAAGAGGACCAAGAAGTGACCCCACCTTTCACGCAAGGCTTCATGTGACACTGGAAACTTGTGGATGCAGGTTCATATCTGAAAGCAGACAATTGTTGATGTATGATTCGTTGGGGCTATAATTTAAAGCAGGCTGGTATAGCGCCACCATGAGGCCGTTGAAACATTTGCGCTAGAGCGTCTGGGCCTACTGGGCCTGGCAGCTGTGCGTGAAAGGTTTGACGCCAATAGGTCCAGCGGTTTGCGATATTAGTTGAGCATGCAGAGTGCGTGCGCACGCACGCACACACGCATGCACGCACACACGCATGCACGCACACACACCCACACACACAGACAACACATACCCCCAGAGTACTCATACACACACATGTACTGTATATGGCGCTATACACAGAGAGAGACACACACACATTTGTGAAAATATAATCTATCCATGAAGGTTTGTTTGTGAGTAATTTGATGAGCCGTGTGTGTGTGTGCGTGTGCGTGTCTGTCTACTACCTGCTCCTCATCATGGAGTGTGAGAAGATGAATTGCTCATTTAATAAGTAATAACACTCAGTGCACAATGACAATTACCTGCCTTATTTTTCATTAGAGGGGTGTGTGTGTGTGTGTGTGTGTGTGTGTGTGTGTGTGTGTGTGTGTGTGTGTGTGTGTGTGTGTGTGTGTGTGTGTGTGTGTGTGTGTGTGTGTGTGTGTGTGTGTGTGTGTGTGTGTGTGTGTGTGTGTGAGTGAGAGAGAAGGGTGCACAACAGAAGACACCTTACACTGTCACGGATGACGGAGCATAAACTGCACACTTTAAGCATTAATTACCTTGTTTTGTGATTGTGTGTGTGTGGGTGTGTGTGCGTTACAACACACCGCCTCCCCCAACACAACGGCCCTGCACTCAATCATATTGCTGCCTGCCTGCCTGCCTGCACGCACGCACGCACGCACGCACGCACGCACGCACGCACGCACGCACGCACGCACGCACGCACGCACGCACGCACACACGCACGCGCACACACACACCAATCTTCAGAATCAACCCTATGTATTAAGAATAGATTGATAAAGAACATTAATACCTCTCTACCCCCCCTCCCTCCCAGCCCCTCTCTTTTCCCTCAGTGTTATTGTCTACTGGAAGGAATAGCTTTATTTAATTTTCTGGTCTCGTCATCATTCTTTGTTATCTGCTAAAGGTTTTCGCCGGAGAGCTCCCTTTTTTAATTGGTCACCATCCTTGATTACCATTGCATTTTGTGCCGCGCGTGCATGCGTGCGTGCGTGCGTGCGTGCGTGCGTGCGTGCGTGCGTGCGTGCGTGTGTGTGGTTGCTGCGGTCACCATTAAGAGTCTTGCTGAAGGATAATTACTATCTCTGTAATGATCACAGATCCTTCATGTACGCGGAGCCTGTTCACTTTTTTACAGATATGTGTCATTAACAGCAAGGTTGACACTGCCTGTGTCTCTCTGCTGTTGGACACCAGCCAATCCCCTCCTCTCTCTCTCTCTCTCTCTCTCTCTCTCTCTCTCTCTCTCTCTCTCTCTCTCTGTGTTTGTGTCTCTCTAGCCAGCATTTCATACTTAGGCGATTGACAGTGTCTTGTGACGAGAATAGCAGACCTATAAGCTCACGAGAAGTGGCACGTTGTGAGCTTGTAGGCCTGCTGTTGTCGGCCGTTCATAAATTAGTATGTCTCTCTCTCATCATGTTTGGTTATCTGTTTGGTTGTGGGTGTAATGTTTTCAGTTACTTTTTGAGCATTTATTTGATGTTTTGTTCATTTACTGAGAAGGCAGAATGTCCAAATGAGTCCTTTACTGTAGAAGGCACACTGTCCAAATGAGTCCTTGCCCATGGGCATGTCCCTTGTACAATCAGCATTTTTTGACGCTTGCAGTTGCTCTACTAGAGCCCTGCCATCTGTCAACCAGTCCAGAAAACAGAGGTGAGAGGCATGATTAAATAAACATAAAAATGTAACACTTTGGTAGTCACTGCAGTGGACACTGGACAGAAACATAAAACAGAGAGAGAGAGAGAGAGAGAGAGAGAGGGAGAGGGAGACAGACATGCAGCAAATAGTTTGTCTGGCCAGGGATCGAACCGAGGACACCCTTCCATGCATCAGAGCACCCTTGTGGTACGCGCTGCAGTTGTATCATTGCACAGTAAAAACAACATCAAATGTATTAACATTTCTTAGGACTACCAATAATATAATGTGAATATAACTCGCAGTGTACAAACACAGCTTACGGTACATTTGCACATGTTGTACTCTCAGACACAGTGAACATGGATGAATTAAAAACCCGGTATTTCTTACTGCCTAGCAGTGGCTTACATTTTTATCGCTTTCCCTGTAACATTAAGGACTGCCAAACATGGCCGCCTCTTAACAAACTGGTGTTTCGTGCTTCAGAAGTCAAGCTGTGTTAAACTCGGAAGAGAGAGAGAGAGAGAGAGAGAGAGAGAGAGAGAAATGATATGGTTCAACTTCCTCACCTCCTCTCTCTCTCTCTCTCTCTCTCTCTCTCTCTCTCTCTGTAAGAAAACAAAAGGCGCAGAGAGAGTCAAAAGAAAGAGGAGAGTGGCTCTGCAGTCAGGCTGGCATCTGTTGCCATTAATTTACTGCTCAGTGATCTCGACGTGATTTCCTTCCATATGTTTCACATGTAGCTTTTGTCTCCGCGCGCACTCCACCCTCTGACTGCGCACGCACGCACGCATGCACCCACGCATGCACGCACACACCCCTCTCTCGCTGAGAAAGTGGGCTCTTCTCTTTGAATTATTGACTGGATATACTCAGTCTGGTTTTGTGTAAAAAGCAACATAAACAATTCATCCCCCCCCCCACCCATGTTTTACCAGCAAAAGGATGTCACTGGCACTGGTGCGACTGTGTGTACTTGATGTACAGATGTACATACCTTCTATAAATATGATACTAAATAACCCACCCCACTCCTACATGTCCCCCCCACCACATCCCCTTTTTGCACATCATCCCCCATGCTGCTAAGTTTTTTTCTTCTATTTTCACAGAAGCATAGTGTGTGCCTGTGCCTTTATTTTAATCTTATTTTTCTTGGCTCTATTACACCGATATAACCAGATAATTTTACTTGTCCGACTTTAATCCTTCCATCCATCCATCTTTCCATCTTTCCAGATAAACTTTATCTTGCGTCATTGCAACCACACTTGCAATTTCCAATTGCATCTTTCTACTTATCTCTTGTTATTATTGTCTCTGAGAGTATGTTTTCCCCTCCGTCCGTGTGTCCGTCCGTCCGTCCGTGCGTCCGTGCGTGTGTCCTCGCAGTTTGTGTGCACCTAATCTCAGTCGCCGTTGGCCCGGTCGCTGCCAAAGTGAGCACACACATTCCCTGGATGCCAATCTAGAACCTCTGCCCTAAATTTTTCAAATGGTCCTTTTCTAGCGCCACCTAGTGGCCGATGTTCCCAAAACCCATTTCTGTGCACTACTCTTACAGATTTTGTCCAAAAATCCTACGAATCGGTAGGCAGTATCTCGACAGTCATGTGATCGACACAGATTTTTCCGATTGGCTAAGATTGGCTTCCAAAGTTTGTAGGATTGAGCCGTTTTGAACAAAATGCCTCAAATCACAAACGCAAAGTGCAATTATCATGAAATCGCGCACACACGTTCCCACTAGGCCGAGGAAGAAATCCCACTTAAATGTTTTTAAATCAGCCTAATGGTGGCGCTATAACAGGCCGATTTTGTGGTTTTACCTATAACTTCACCGATCAGTTTCAAACTTTGTAAGCGCACTCCCTAGAGGCTAAGGATAAACCTTTGCCCTGCATTTTTCACATCAGCCTTTTATAGCGCCACCTTTGGGCCGACTTATGTAAAACACATTTTTGGATATTACTCCTTGAGATTTTATCCAAAAATCACGCAAATCGGTACACAGTATCTCTATAGTCATGTGATCAAGTCCGATCCGTTTGATATTTCATATTCCATCCTGATTGGCTAATATTAGCTTCCAAAGTTTGCAGGATTGCTCCGTTTTTGAACAAAATGCCTCAAATCATCAACGCAGCTTGCGATTACCGTGAAATTTGCCACACATATTCCCACTAGGTCAAGGAACAAATTCTACCTTTTTCACATTGGCCTGTTATAGCGCCACCAGCAGGTAGACTTTAGCAAAACACATTTTTGGAACACAATGCTTCAAATCATGCATGCAGCGTCCGATTGCCATGAAAGATCTAAGGTGAAGAACATATGCCACCCTTTTTACATTGGCCTATTATACAGTAGCACCACCAGGACGCACGGCCTGGTGGAGACCTGTGCTCGGAAGAGCACTGCTTCTAGTCTGCATATGTTTTAGTGATGATGCCACACCAACAGTTCACGTCATGTACAGCACCGGTGTGAGCGAGTGACACATTCTCTAATAGTCTAATAGAGTAAATATTTTTTGATTTGAGCATTGTAACAGCAAAAGACAAACAATGATAATAATAGAGAAAAAATAATGGGTAAAAAAAGGTCTATATAACCGCAATGGATCTTTATTTCAGTAGTTTTAATAAATACATGTTTCCAAATATTGTACCCCAAAAAACTGTTGTCATAATTCCTTAGAAAACATATACAACGTACTGTTCTTGAAGAAATCATATTCAAATGCTAAGAAGATGAATGCCCTACTTCATTATACATGTCGCACAAAGGTTTTGGAAGACCATTATTTAACATATTGTTTTGTTTTTACAATAATAAAAAGGAACGGTTTTGGACGTTTGGGGTTTCGACAATATCAAGAAAGAGCATAGATTTATTTCATTATTTAATCCTCACCTTTTTTTTGGGGGGGGGGACATATTTAAAAACATCAAACATTACTGAGACTTGAAATATGTAACGGAAGAATGCAGAGTCATGCTGTTCCCATGGCTAGGTAATACAAAGGTCACGCGCACACGCACACGCACTCACACACACACACACCCACACACACACCCACACGCACACCCACACGCACACGCACACGCACACGCACACACACACACACACACACACACACACACACACACACACACACACACACACTCTCTCTCTCACCAGCCATCTTCCCATGGCAGGCAGGATGCAGAGTTTTTTGGGGAGGAGGGGGGGAGGGGGGACTGAGACATTGTAGTTTGTCATCAGATAAGATTCAAGGTGTGTGTGTTTGACTGTTAATAGTGTTTAGTCTACCAGCGAGCCAAACCCAGGGTGAGCACGAGGAGGTCACAATGGAACAGGAACCTTCCCTGTGCCCGTGTGCTGATAACAGACTCCTGACGGAATGGACTCTGTATTGTTTAACGCCACACACAATGGCATTTTGTGACAGTGGTGCCACCGTGACCAGGGGGACACCCCAGGTCCCATTAGCAGCCCACCGTCAACCTGCTGCCTTTTGAGGACCCGCGTTTGAACTCGCTAAACGTGTACTGATGGTACTGGTGTTGATTTTGTCGTCTAAAACTATGACGGAAAAATGTCAGTCGACTACCTTTTTTCACTTCACTTTCACTTCTAAAATTACACATTAAACATAAGCCATATTATTGTCAAATATTAGAGGCAGAAAACTTGAAAATAGCCGATCTACATGCTCACAACAGACATACAGTACTTAATACTAATATTTAATGTCACAATTCACATTTTGATACAGTGTACAGTATATTGATTAGTCAACGCTCTTCGTGGTGAAAGTGAGCCGGAACGGCCGGAACCCCCGTTCCGTTAAAACATTCGGGGCCGGAACGGAGTCCGTTAAGAAGAGGAGAAGCCAGCTGTCAAAATCCCATGTTAAATAGCCAGCCGTCCAGGAAGAAAACAATAGCCTATAGCCTACTAAAGTCAGATTAACATACAGTACACAAGTGTTACTAGTTATATTTTCTGATAAAGTGCTTCTAAATTATTCCCGTGGGTTTGTGTAGGTCAGTGTGATCCAGTCTGTTTGCGTTTCAGTGTTTGTTTGACACGGAGCGAGTGGGTGGGACGTTCGCGAACGAATCGAGTCTTTTGAACGGCTCTTTGAAATGAACGATAGGATTCGGTTCACAGTAGGGAGCCGTTCCTTTCTAATGAACAGTGGTGGGAAAATTACTCAATTCCTTTAGAAATATCAATACTGCAATCAAGTAGAAGTTTGGAATGTTAATGTACTTGAGTAGTAGAAGTATCAAAATGTAGGCCTACATCTTTTGAACGGCTCTTTGAAAGGAACGGATCCCAGAGATCCGGCTCACTTCAAAGAGCCATAAATCCCATCTCTAGGAGGACTCGTGTCTGTGCCTGCATGCGGCAATACATGCAGAATAGACCAAAATGATTCAATTCTGCATCTGGAAATGGGAGATGTAGTGGAGTAGAATTAAAAGTATTGGAAATACTCCAGTAAAGTAGGCTAGGCTATACTTAAAACCTGTACTTAAATACAGTACTTTAGTAAATGTAGGTCTACTTAGTTACTTTAGATAACTGGTTATAATGATATTAATAATAATATATATAATAATATAATAAATATAATAATAATATATATATATATATATATATATATATGCTTACTCTTCTGTATGGAACAATGAACAATATGAAGAGGCTTATTATAGAAGGGCAGCAGGTGGGCCTCCCAAAATGCAGTTTTCTATGCATTTCAGGGGTTTTGGGGGATTAGAGCCTCCCAAATTTTTTTCGGACAGTTCCGGCAAGAATTTCAAACCACTTTCACCACTGACGCTCTTTAATACCATATGCAAGACAAATTCACCTAACAGTCAAGGATTTTTCTCTTCTTTGTGCAGTATGACCAGTGGTGGGAAAAAAGTTGGAAATACTGTTACGAGTTGCCTAAAAGTCCGGAATTCAAAATGTACTTGAGTGAAATTACAAATTAAACATTGGCCAAATTGGCAAATATTAGAGGCAGAAATTGTGAAAATAGACGATCTAAATGCTCACATGTATCTACACGCTCACAATGCCTTGTGCTGCGAGGTGTTGTGAGCGTGCAAAATGTAATCCCCCAACTCTTAAAATATGATTATTTTGGGGGTTGCGGCCTGAAAATGTTGAGAACCACTGCTTTACACCACTGTACAGTATATGCCAATATTAGTGTTGTATGTTTTGAGCAAGGGGAGTTGTGTGTTTGCGGTTCCATCCAGAGGTCCAGAGACACACGCGTCCCTGGTGTTTGGTCCTAGAACAGGTCATAAAACAGACACGTCTCTCTCTGTTCCAGCCCTGTGAGTGCCGCAACAACCAGAGACCTGTCCGGGGGCCAGAATGATGTCATCTACTGGTAAGAGGATTGTCCATCCATCCATCCACTTCACTTGTCTTTTAATTCCTTTCTTGAACCAAAGATCGTGCTCGGTGAACAGCCCGACGTACAAGCTCATGGCACGTCTCTGCGCGACCCCGCCGTGAGCTTGTAGATCAGCTCTTTTCCCTTGCGCGGCACGACGCGCGCTGCGAGCATAACTCTGCCTTTACGGTCAGTATACTCAACAGTCTTATCGAAACCGACGGAGACTCATGGAGAGATTTGATTTTCTTTGATCAGAGACGTGTGTCTTGCGTCCCTGTGAGTGAGTCCGCAGGGCCCGCGACGCGCTGCGCTTCCTTCACTGGCGATGATGAAGTGATAGAAATTGTATTTAGAACCAGCCCAACCCCCACCTCACCCCACCCTGTGTAAAACATAATATTGTTGCTGTTGGCTAGAAACCTTGTATCTCCATATTTCAACTTTTTATGGCGTTTTTATTTCGGTTATTTATTTTCATAAGTGAATGTGTTACTTTTTCAGCTCAGAGACTTGCTATGCTCGCCACTTTCGGAAAATTATGAAAGTGAAAGTGAGTGTGTGAGGGTTTTATAAATCGTTGTTGTCGGGTGGAAACCTTGTACACAATGTCCTAAACCTTCCTTTCTTGTTATTAGGAAAAGAAACATACAGATTTGAAACATCTGATACAAGGTTTCTGCCAGACAGTGACAGAACTATTGAATCAATGAAAAGTATTAACAAGAGCTTGTAACTAAATAATAACATTGGATTCGCTGGAACTCGGGTTCTTTTTTTCTCCCCCATATCCTAAAAAGTTACCGTGTGATGGTACATACAAGGTTTTTCACCTCGCTGTTGACAATATCCTGTGCGGAGAGGCAGGAGTCGTTAATTTATCGTCGTTGTCGGGTGGAAACCTTGATTTAAACTAGTGAAAATAGACAATCTACGAGCATGCGGTGCGAGGCGTTGTGTGCTCGTAGATCGGCTATTTTCACTAGTTTATCTGCTATTTACACTACTTTTGTGCAACAGTCCTGTATGATGAATCGGGGCTTTACTTTACGAGAAAAAACATGTACATATTTGAAACTTGGAGATACGAGGTTTCTCGCCCGACAGTGACGTTATATTAACATGGAGATGTACGCTCCTGCAGGCTTTGATCCTTATCTGTAGGGATTCATTGGTTTTTCCGTTTGATCAAATAACAAGTAAGGAGGAGGAGAGTGAAGTGGTTCTGATTTAGAGACCGGCCGATGCTATCAGCTGTCTGGGTTAAGTCAGGAAATAAGATCAGGAAATAGAATGATTTTTGTATTATTATATTCATCTTTACAGATTTATGTCATGGGTCATAATTGATGCTGCGTGGGGGTTTTCCACTTTGGAGTTTCTCCCTACAGAAGTTGTTTGAACTCTGTTTTGTGATAGGCCTATACGTAAACCTCTTTTATGCACTTGATTTAGATTCACTTACAGTTTACTCTAGTAATAGGAATAATATTAGTTGTCACAAGCATTAAAAGTATTTTGCTAGTACTAGTAGTAGTAGTAGTAGTACTACTACTGCTACTACTACTACTACTACTATTGCTAGTAGTAGTAGTAGTATTTATTCTGCATTTGAGCCACATACCGCCATTTGATGAGATTTAGCCTCTCAGACTCCATACTATTTTTGGATAAGATTTTGCCCGCTGAATTGATGTGGTACCATAGGAGATGTAACAGGCAAACCTTGATCTCTAATTATGTAGACTTCTTGTAAATTAGTAACGCAGATGTTTGACAATAATTTTACTCTTGAGAGCGTAAAATGAAACCAAATGGACGCGTAAGGGTCCATTTGGTATCATTTTTGTTAAAGTTAAAGATTTAAAAGGGTTAATTTGGTTACCAGCTCTCCATCATTTAGCTGGGGACCACCTGGAACCCCCTCAAGGACCATTGGTGGTCCCCGGACCACTGGTTGAGAACCTCTATATTATTAGAATAGAAAGACAAACAGTGGCTCAGGAGGTAGGGCGGCCGCTTGGGAAACAAAAGGTTCCTGGTTTGATCCCCGAATCTCCCTGTGTAACTTTAGAAGTTCCCTTGATCAAGACACTGAACCCCTAATTGCTCCCGATGAGCAGATCGGTGCCTTGCATGGTTTCCTCCGCTCCATGTGTGTGATGGGTGAATGCTAATGCGCATTGTAAAGCACTTTGGTATAAAGGGTGTTATATAAATGCACCATTTAACATATGGACGGACCTTCATTGATCCCTTGGAGAAATTCAGTGTTCATAGCAGCGTCAAACACAGATACAGGAACAGGTAAGAATGCAACTAAGATTAAAGTAAAAGTAAATAGTAATAAACAAAAGTAATACAATACTTAATCCTGACCTAGCCATTTGCACTGTATGAACTAATATTAAATATAGGCAAAAGTACCATGTACAAAATACTGTATCACCACTAATTGTCCATACATTCTATTTGTCAATGAGTGATACATTTACTTACTCAAATGGCGGTGTGTACATTATATGGAACACTGAATGTAATGAGTGAATATACCAACAATGTACACAGCAGTTAAACTAAGCAGGCAACGGTTATGGCACTTTAGTGTACATCCCATAGCCCATGTGCAAATATACCAGAGTAGAACAGGAGTCATTATTACAATAACTAGTAGTAGCCTATTGGTAGTTGTAGTAGACATAGTATTAGTATTGGAAGACATACAAAAGTATCTTTATAAATGGATGCATTCGACAATATAAAAAAAAGAATATCAACACCACATAGTTGTGTAAAACTCACAGACGCACAGCTTCGAAAACAGCATTTACATGTCGATAATTATAGCAGTCACCGCAAAAAATGTCCAGCGAGGCAGCTCATTGTTTTGTTTGCTCTCCGCACGACAATGCTTTGTCACTTATCTCCCCTACTTCTCCGAGCCTCGATTGAAATCATTTACGTCAAATGAACCTGTGAGAGGGTCAAATGACCCCTCTGTGACCCGGAACAAGTTGGCTGCTGTTGAGCCGTGGGTCAGAATGAACAGAGGGTTTGATATAAAATCAAAGATGTTGATTATGGATGTGTTCGGGCCCTCTGGGTCACTTAAGGGTCATAGCTCTCTGAGAGTCTTTTTATCATTAAGTACTTTGAATATTCTAATTAGTTTTCATTGTTGCGACTGCGTTTGTCGAGTTGAAGCTACAATCCGGAACACATTTTAATGAGTAAAAGGTTATCAGTCGGTAACGCACGTTAAAACAACATAAAGTTATGCAGTGCATATTTATGGTAGAGTATGTTATACAAATCAAATCTGTATAGTGCAATAAGAGAGAGAGAGAGAGAGAGAGAGAGAGAGAGAGAGAGAGAGAGAGAGAGAGAGAGAGAGAGAGAGAGAGAGAGAGAGAGAGAGAGAGAGAGAGAAATGATACCGTTGGTGCCTATTAAGCTTGGCACATTTCCTGGGGCAAGCTGCCCAGATCACTCATACTACTGTGATTTTCCACTGTCCGCTACTAAGGGGCAGTTGCGATTTGCTTCCTTATTACTGTATTGTATTCCAAATGGTTAATGATAAGTAGCCTACATACTTTCTGTTAATGTTTATTGCTATGTTTATGCCTATGTTTTCCTACATTTGTGAAGACAGTAGACTGCGTGAAGTGAGTGAGATGAAAAAAATAAACCTGGGTGAAATCGGTCAATCTCAATAGGCACCTGCGGTAAGTCTGTGTGTGTATTCGAGTGAGTAAATTGGTGCACACCGGTAAGCACAGAAGTGTGTATATGAGCTAGTGCATTTTCATGTATACAAGTACTGTACAAAGATTATCATGTACATTCTAGTACAACATATGGATGTTAGACGTGTGTGTGTGTGTGTGTGTGTGTGTGTGTGTGTGTGTGTGTGTGTGTGTGTGTGTGTGTGTGTGTGTGTGTGTGTGTGTGTGTTGGCGTGCCGCTCTCGCCTCGTTAATGGTCTTACTCTGACAGTGTTAATTGTCCTAATTGCGGGAACGGTACACCTCTGACACTTTGCTCCGAGATGCAGCAGGAGAGAGAGAAAGAGAGAGAGAGAGAGCGGTTATGCTTTGATGAAAACCTTGTCATATACACTCCATCTCAATGAGTTAATGTCCCCATGTCTCTCTCTCTCTCTCTCTCTCTCTCTCTCTCTCTCTCTCTCCGGGCCTTATGGGACGGTACAGTGTTGGCTTCCTAATTACCTCTAATGAAAGAGCAGTCTGGGACGTGATCCATTCCTATTTACATCTCTCCCTCAGAGAGAGAGAGAGAGAGAGAGAGAGAGAGAGAGAGAGAGAGAGAGAGAGATATGATTAGATATGAGTTGTTTCTACAATAGTAGGTTGGATAAAAGACGTCAAGAGACACAAATAAAAGAACAGAGAGAGGTAAAGAGAAAAATAGAAATAGATATCTGATCAAATAAGTAACATAATAACTGGATAAACACGGTCTTCATAGTGAAATATTTGAAATATTATAGCAAGATTGATAATATTTATTAATGCACATGTCAGTGTTAAAATAACTTTATTAATTATGTAATTCATGTATATTATAATATAAATGATAAACTACAAGGAATGGGCTGCACGGAGTGCACGCACATGCAAACTGTGCTGTGCATCTTGATCTTGTAATGTACACAGTCCACCACCAGATGGCGGTCTACAAGGCCATGGAGCACACCACAGAGCTGTCCTTTCTTATCATGCAAACGTGATGATGCTCAGAGACAGCTCTGCTCTGCAATGTATTCCTCTGGTTGTTAAAACTACACAGCATTGCTGTCGGGCAGAAAACCTTCATCCCCATATTCCAACTTTTTTTTTTTTTTTTCGTCAATTATTAATGCCATACGTGATCATACGTATCGTATAGGGTCACACAAGTATCTCAAGTAGGGATCTACAAACTCGAGGTTTTGAACACCCGACAGAGACAATATATATTATATATTTTATATTGCATAGACTGAATCTGCTGTAAGTCCGTGATTACTAAGAGGTACAGTAGGCCTACAGGTAATCAATATTATTAGTTGCTTCTGTTTGACTGAATCAGTGATATTTACAAAATAACAGTCTTCCATTTCTACCATGCAGTGTTTTATCACATTCTATTTTATATTATTAACATACTGTATTTGCTATATGTTGTCTGAACTGTTTAAACTCACAATTTCCACTGTCAGATTGGATGTAGGCCTTACTGTACTTAAACCATTGACTTAGCCTACATACAAAATGTTTTGGAATAAATAGCTCCCTTCCCATATGCTGAAGATGTTTATTCATAAAATATCTTCCTTTCTTCATAGCTGAAGATGTTTTTTCATAAAATGTGTTTAGAAAACATTGAATCATGTATAGGGATGGGACCATATGAAAATGTTATGTCACGGTTACTATGATTATCGTGATTTACTAATCAAAATATCCCCAACATCCATTATCCTGGGGCGGAACATTTGCCAAAAAATAGCAGATCTACAAACTCACGCGTTGTGCTATTTCTTGGCAAAGAGATTTGGTAGAGAGTGAAAAAAAAGACAATAGTAGCCTACGTTCTTTACAGGTCAGTTTGACCAATTTTAGAGGGCAAATGAAAGGTGAATTGATCCCAATGCATTTTCACAATAAATGTAAATCTCCACACTTATTATCAATAACGATTGATAACAATAATAAGGATTATCGTGCTATTCTTATGGTGTATAGGTGTCTCTGATAGTGCTGGTGTGTCCTCTAAAGTGCTGCTGATAGGCTGAGAGGAGTCAACTTCACTTCTTAATCCACAAACAGCAATTATGGATTTATGATTCACACACCGAACAACAGCAGCTGTGCTGATAACACGCACACACGCACGCATACACACACACACACACACACACACACACACACACACACACACACACACACACACACACACACACACACACACACACACACACGGGCATACACACGGGCATACACACACACACACACGGGCATACACACGGGCATACACGGGCACTCAAGGTTGTAAATCTAAGTCGTTGCCTTTGAACTTGCTGTGTGTGTGTGTGTGTGTGTGTGTGTGTGTGTGTGTGTGTGTGTGTGTGTGTGTGTGTGTGTGTGTGTGTGTGTGTACAGTAGTTCTAAATCGCAGCTGGATTATCCACAAGGAGCGCCAAGGCGAGCCATTGGATTGAGAGAAAATTAGAGAAGATCTCTCTCTCTCTCTCTCTCTCTCTCTCTCTCTCTCTCTCTCTCTCAGCACAGGTCCAGATAAGGGAATTACAGTGTGTTTGTTAGCGCCAGCTAACTGATGTGTGTGATAGAGTAAATAAACAGCCTCCGCTTCCTACCTTTTGGGAAACCGACACTTAACCTACCATGCTCTCTCTAATCACTCATAAGTGTGTGTGTGCGTGTGTGTGTGTGAGAGAGCGAGAGAGTAAAACTAAATATCGTCACTGTCGGGCAGAAACCTTGTATCTCCAAGTTTCAAATGTGTAAATTTTTTCGCAAAGTAAAGCACTGCTTCATCACACAAGGCCATCGCACAAATGTAGTGAAAACAGCTGATCTACAAGCACACAACGCCTCGCTTTCACTATAGTTTAAATCATTTTAAAAATGATAAATACAAAACAAAAGGTTTTGGACATAGAAGGTTTCCACCCGACAACGACGATATATAAAAAAAAAAAACAAGTGAACAAAAACCACAGCTACGGCACACACCCCCTTTTTCTTACGAGATTGATAAATACGGTGGAATCTCAATTAGGCGGTGGCGAGCGAACGAACCAACGCAGATATTAAAAAAATGTGGTCAAGGATCTAATTAGCTGAAGGTAATTAAAGTGTCTCACGCAGGGTCATTAATCTCGCCCACAGACCTTTGATGTTTTGCATACTGTCTTGCGAGTCATTAATAAAATTCACAACGCCTTTTCTTTGTGCCGTTTTATCACGGACGAGCCTCTCCCCCCCCTCTCTAAGCCCCCCCCCCGTTCCCCTCCCTTGTCTCTCGATCCGTGAGAGCCACAGTGCAAGTGTCAACACATCACGCAACCCCTCTCTTCAGTTAATTTACTTTTTTTTGTGCTCATATTACATTTAAAGTTGCACACACTGTCGACCCCCCCCACCCCCCATCAACCCCCCCCCCCCCCCCCCCCTGTTTTTTTTTTTTTGTGTAAAATTACAGTGGCAGATCAAATTAAATTCTTCTGTAAGCGCAGCTCATTTGGAGTGTAAAACATTCCTCCGTTGCTCCGACAGCGCATGCACATGTTTGTGTGAGTGTGTGCGTGCGTGCTTGTGTGTGTCTGTGTGTGTGTGTGTGTGTGTGTGTGTGTGTGTGTGTGTGTGTGTGTGTGTGTGTGTGTGTGTGTGTAATTGTATTACGATTAGGGATGGGACAATATGAACATTTCATATCACGATTATTATGACCAAAAAAAACGCGATTTACGATATTATCGCGAAAATCTAAATGCATTATCCTGGGGCGGAACATTTGCCAAAAAATAGCCGAGCTCACAACGCGTTGCATTGCGATGCGTTGTGAGCTTGTAGATCGGCTATTTTTGGCAAAGACATTTGCTAGTGAAAAAAAAAAAGACTGTCACTGTATCAAGTACGTATATTATAAGTATCTTCTACCAATAGAGGGTTTAAATGGTACTGGATATGCAGCTCGGCAAATAAAAGGTGAATTGATCCCAGTGCATGACGGAGGACGATATCACGATAAATTTAATCTCCACGATACGATTATCGTGAGTGTTTTTTATCACGATAAACGATAATATTGCGTATCGTCCCATCCCTAATTACGATACTTGTGTGGGCCACATGTCCCCACAAGTACTGCAGAATTCGAGAAATGGACTTTGTCCAAGATAAAGGTTTGTTTTACGGCTAAAGAAATATTAGGGCTGGGACTCGATTCAAATAATTAATCTTATTATTTAGAGGCTTTGTAATTAATTAATCAAAATTAATCACATCTTTAATCACATATAAATATTTGACCTGAAAAGCAATTCTATTTCAATTAAAACACATTTTGGTATATGAGTGATTTTTATTTTTATTTTTTAATCAAAATTTTCCTTCCACTGGGCCGAGCAAATAAGCGGTCTGATCGGCGGCTTCTCACATTGCGCGCACTCTGGGGATTATTGACTGTTGGTTGGTGCACCGGTATGATCGGTACGCCTGAAACTTGTCCAGTGAGAAAGGTTCCTTGGTGCAAAAACTAAACGTGATTAAAATACGTAATCTCTTAATCGTGTACATTTTCTGGAATTAATTAATGAAAATTAATCAGTTAAATTTGTCCCAGCCCTAAAAATATATATTTTTAGGATGTTAGGAAAAGATTCAGGATGGGATTAGACATTTAGAGGTGAGGTTTATAGGGGTTAGATTGGAGTTAGTTATGCCTGATTTATACTTTGTTGCATGCCTGGCGTCGCACGCCAAAAACAGCTGCTCGAGCTTGTAGATCGGCTTGTAGATCGGCATTCACAAATTCGCATCCCTGATGTGTTGATGTCCTCGCGAGTATACCAATATACAACATACGTAGGTGTGTGTGTGTGTGTGTGTGTGTGTGTGTGTGTGCGCGCGTGTGTGTGTGTGTGTTGTGCGTTCGCGTCAGTGCCCTGCTGGAAGGGCGGCAGAGGAGAAAGCAGAATTGTGCGTCCATTGTGTCCCCTGTAATTAAATTCACCGCAATCAGTCCATCTGAAGTCAGTCCCACCGTAAATCTGAATGCAGGCGGACAGCACAGCCGGGAGATGCTGCTCTCAGCAGTCAAACACACACATGCACACGCACGTGCACGCTTGCACGTACACACACACAGGCTATTGTGTAAACGTGTCACTTATGCTCACACCGCGCCATAATGTTATCTTTTAATAACCACTTAAGCCCTATATATGTTTTTTTTTGTGTCGTACTTTGATTAATAGCGAAACTAGCACCTTGTAGATCTGCTATCTTCACTATGTTTGACACTTTATTTTTTAGATGTCTTTTATGTTTGCCCGTAATGACTTGTCCACATTGATAGCCTACACTATGCATCATCTAACATGTGTGTGGACATACCGTTCATATATGTGGCAGTCGGAGAGTCTGTCGTGCAGTTTTGTTTGTGAAAAGAAGCCATTAGTGTGTGTGTGTGTGTGTGTGTGTGTGTGTGTGTGTGTGTGTGTGTGTGTGTGTGTGTGTGTGTGTGTGTGTGTGTGTGTGTGTGTGTGTGTGTGTGTGTGTGTGTGTAGAAGGCTCAACGGTAGTCCTGCACATACAGTATGCAGGCATTAGTGTGTGCGTGTCTGTCTGTGCAAAAGCATGTCCATTGATGTAGCTGTTTGAAAATGGGTATATTTACATGGTGTGCATGAGTGCTTGTACGTTGTGTATGTGCGTGCGTGCGTTTGTGTGCATGTGGCCATTACTACATATTTGGCCCATACAGCACATCCATGCATGTATGCCCACGTGTGTGTGCGTTTGTGTGTGCGTTTGTGTGTGTGTGTGTGTGTACAGTATAGTTATAGTATAGTGTAGTTTCATGTGCTTGTATGTCCCGCATATGGTAGCAATTGATTATGCCTTCATCCACTCGTGTGCATGTTTGTATGTGTGCGTGTGCGTGTGTGTGTGTGTGTGTGTGTGTGTGTGTGTGTGTGTGTGTGTGTGTGTGTGTGTGTGTGTGTGTGTGGTGTGGTGTGGTGTGGTGTGGTGTGGTGTGTGTGTGTGTGTGTGCGTGTGCGTGTGCGTGTGCCTGCGTGTGTGTGTGTCTCAACCAGCAGATTTAGCAAACACTACTTAAATCACACACATCATATGAAGATCCTTTATATTCACAATTTAAACTCCCAAGAGCTGGAAT
The DNA here is from genome assembly GCF_963921795.1 of Nannobrachium achirus. Taxonomy (NCBI): domain Eukaryota; kingdom Metazoa; phylum Chordata; class Actinopteri; order Myctophiformes; family Myctophidae; genus Nannobrachium; species Nannobrachium achirus. The sequence goes on along the minus strand of NC_137831.1, from coordinate 26,007,906 downwards.
AATTATAGCAATGAATACGGTTAGGGTTAGGGTTTCAAGTTAAAATGACAATATATATATATATATATATATATGTATAAAACAAATTATAAACATTATTTCTTTTGTAAATTTTATACAAATGCACATTTCTGTCCTGCATTTAATCCATTAAAGGAGTGGTTCACCCCCAAAATTACTTACTCATGCCATTGAGACTTGAGTTCAATAATATTTTTTTTTTTGTATTTTTCGCATTCCTAAGACAAAGATTTGATTATAGTAAATGTACCCCCATTGATTCCGGATGGGGACCCAAATGCATTCGGGTCCCCATCCGGAATTAATGGGGGTACATTTATTGTAATTGTCATAGGAATGCGACTAAAACTAAAAAAAAAATATTGAACTCAAGTCTCCATGGCATGAGTAATCAATAGGAAAAAAGTCATTTTGGATTTTGAATTACTCTTTAAGACCTGAGGTCGGTTCTACAAAATGTATTTTTGAGTTTTTATTTATTTATTTATTTTTTAACGTATGTTTCTATGATCAGTGGTTCGCAAACCTTTTCATGTCAAGGACCCTTAGAATGATATCGTCGTTGTCGGGTGGAAACCTTGTATCTCCAATTTGTATGTTCAAAGTAAAAGCCCGGCTTCATCATACAAGGCCGTCGCACAAAAGTAGTGAAAACAGCCGATCTACAAGCACACAACGCCTCGCGTTGTGAGGCGTGTGCTTGTAGATCAGCTGTTTAAATCATTTTTTAAATGATAAATGCAAAACAAACGGTTTTGGACATACAAGGTTTTCACCCGACAACGACGATATGTATCTGACCTCAGACACCCATCTCAAAATAGTTGTTCCAGGGACCCAGAGAAAGAAGGATTTGAGTTACAAATACGCTTTAAAGATATACTGTATATATTCAAAAGTTTTCACAAATTGTATTGTATTTGTATTTTATGAAAATTGGTTATCAGTAATTATTTGTGAAAGATCAAATCAATTGGTTTGATGAGCTGTTGCACCCTTAGTTTCAAGTAAACTCTCCTGATGTTTGGTGTCAGCCTGGCATACGTACAGTATATACAGCTGGATGCTCAGTGGAAGGTTAGGCGTTGCTTTGTAACTCTCCTGATGCTGGTCTCAGTCTGGTGCAGGGCTCGGATGCTCAGTAGTGCTGGAGAGCCCTTTTGACAGGACTTGGCCCCAATTAAGGCTGAGTGAACAAAGGGATGAAGGGAGGAGCAGGGTGAGGTTTATACAGCATGTCACACTGCTGCACCCAGGCTGGCAGCTGCTCTGTGCTCTTAATTAGCTTTAAAGATCCCTCCTTCTTCTTCTTCTTGAGGAAAAACTTAACCGAGTGTCTGTCCATAGTTTCGACTAGTTTGCTGTTGTACTCTTTTTTATTTTGTCAAATACTTGTTCTTTTTAATAGTTTTTGAAAATGACAATGCCTACATGTACGTGTGGCATCTCTCAGCTTTTTTATCCAATGTAACAAGTGGGTGGCTAAACACCCCTACAGTCGTGCCTAAAAATATTGGCACCCTTGCATTTGTAAAACAGAAAAAAATCTTCCATAAGCTTGTCAAATGAAAACATATTTTGCATCAACATACAGTATTTGGTTTGCAGAGAAGCGCAACATGAAACTAGAATAAATACAGAATCCTTGCTCATTCTACACAGACATTTGCATAAATACTTAAATACACTGTACTTGAATTTCAATGAACGAATGAATGACCATTATAAATATAAAACTTACAGCACGAATGCTTTACAGAAATACACAGTAAAAAAGTAAGCTCTACAGTTGCAGAGTTACAGAGATACACAATAAAAAAGTAAGTAAGCTCTACAGTTGCAGAGAAGACACCAAACAACAATTCAAGCAGGCTATTCACCTGGAACTCACCTGTGGTGAGTCCAAGTTGACTTAAATCTTTACTAACCACTAATCCACCCAGTTTAAATGGAGTAAAGCCCTCATTCTGCTGTTTTGTGTCACGCACTGAGCATGGACCAAACAAAAAGGAGAGAATTGTCAGGAGGTCAGAGGTCAGATTGCATCCAAGCAAGTCCATCTCCAGAGACCTTGATGTTCCTTCACTGTGCGCAATCTAGACGATTGTGTGTTGTGTTTTGTTTTAAACAAATGCAAGGGTGCCAATACTTTTAGCCACGTCTGTAGGTGTTGGCAAGGCATCTTAACCCTATAGACCACCCCAACAAACGCCCATGCCGTGTGTTAACAGTTCAAACGTCACGCATGAAGTATGAGGCTTTAAGTTTCATGACGGCAACAATGGCACTGTTTTAACCCATTAACACATCTGGTGCCAACCCCGAGTTTCCCGAGTTTGTATTGGTACTAGTGCTGTGCCAACCCCGAGTTTCCCGAGTTTGGGCCGTTTTTGAAAAAAAAAAAAAAATCGTTTTTTCAAAAAAAGAAAATTCAAAAAAAAAATTTGGACCTCCAGAAATGTGTTAGGCATGATCGCGATCGCGAAATTGCATGTTTAACCCCCATACCAACCCATTCTTTCAAACATGGCAGCCATGTTTGTTTACATCTGAAGAAAACATAATGGCTCATAAATCATGAATGCCTGAACGGATTTCCAAGCGGATTTTTTTGTTTGAAAGCTGTGAACAGCCTGCACACACGTGGTGCATCATCTAGGCATGGGCGTGCACTTTTTACACAATTGCACAATTACATGGAAGTCTATGGTAACCATGGCAACGCGGGACATTGGCCGGAAAAAATCATTGCAACATAAGTGTTAACATCTGATGCCGATTCCACAAATGCCTTCTAAATGAGTGGTCCTCAAACTTTCTTTGTGCCAACGACCCCCATGTTGTTCATATATATTTGGCTGCGTACCTCCATCAAATACTTTCAAGATATACCGTTGTTCCCTATTGAGCTTGGCACATTTCCTGGGGCAAGCTGCCCACATTTCACACGTGTCTTATACCTTTTCAACCTGGGTGAAATGTGTCAATCTCAACAGGAAACAAAGGTATATATATGTGTGTGTGTGCGTGTGCGTTTGTGTGTGTGTTGAACAAAATAGCAGATGCACAAGCTCGCAGTGTGGCACAAAGTTACACGCTGTGTGCTTGTAGATCTATTGTTGAACAGCTAACGCTAAAATTACACTGATGCTTTCCCTGTTCTAATGGTTTAAACATACAGTACAAATCACTTCTGAATGTGTGTTTTTTTTGTCAAGGCCTTTTCATAGTGCTCGTTTCTTTTTTTGCCTTTCTTTTATTCCCGCTTATCTACATCCATATCTTTCTTTCACGACTTCTGTTTGTTGTGTACTTTTATTTATTTAACTTGTTTCCCCCCTTTCAGCTGATTTTTTTTATCTCGTTTTTCTGTAAAGCACTTTGTTAGAAAGTGCTCTACACCGCATCGTCTCTCATCTTCAAAGAATACCTACAACACGACAGGAGATACAGATTGAAGTTATTTTATTTTATCTGAGGTACTGTACTCAGTACGTAGATAGAGAGAGAGAGAGAGAGAGCATCTTTTGAAATTCAAACCACAGACTTACTTCAGTTCAGCACAAACAGCCTTTTTTCTCTCAAACGGCTGATAATCTTGAAGGGAGCTTTTCATCCCTGCGTACCTTTTTCAACTGTACAGTACGCACCTCCGTTTATCAGTGGTGTGTGTGTGTGTGTGTGTGTGAGCTCGTGTGCGTGCATGCGTGTGTGTGATCCTGTGTTAAATATAGCCTGGCATACTGGCACGTGTGCCTGTCGATGTTCGTCTTTTACCTGATGTAAGGCAGCGATTGGATCAGAGAGCGTGGCTGCACACAGGCGCACACGCGCATGCATATATACGGTATATAAACAAACAATGAACAGAGGTTCTTATGTTAATCCTAAAGACACCTCAGAAAAATAGGCAGCAAATAAGATAAGCTCCCGCCTCTAGGTAAAGGGCCTGTTTATACTGAGAGGTGTGTGTGTGTGTGTGTGTGTGTGTGTGTGTGTGTGTGTGTGTGTGTGGTTGTGTGTGTGTGTGTGTGTGTGTGTGTGTGTGTGTGTGTGTGTGTGTGTGTGTGTGTGTGTGTGTGTGTGTGTGTGCGTGCGTGCGTGCGTGCGTGCGTGCGTGCGTGCGTGCGTGCGTGCGTGCGTGCGTGCGTGCGTGCGTGCGTGCGTGCGCGCGCGCGCGCGTGCGTGTGCGTGTGTGTGTGTGCGCGTGCCGCCGCTGCCCCCCTGGGGCGAATGCTGTCCCACTGTACGTCAAAGCTGGTTTGCATAATTCCCACCTGGCCTGTGGACAGCCACCACCTCCACCCACCTCTACAACACCACTGTCTCTCCAATTCATCGCCGCGGGAACAAATAAGCTTGTTTGAAAGCTAATCCTCCCCCTCTCCTTTCCCTGCTAGTATACTGCTTGTGTTTGTGAACCAGAACATCCACATTACCAACAAGGACCTGTACAGGCAACTGCCGAGGCTCAGCAAGAAGGTAGTAGCTAGGAGAATGAAGCTGGCCGGCCACTGCCATAGACATCGGGAGCTCCCGGCCAGCAGGCTGGTGCTGTGGGAACCAGCGCGCGGGCATCGATCGCGAGGACGTTCCACGTTAACGTATGTGGACGTCCTGAAGAAGGATGCGGGAGCTGAAAGCTCTTCGGAGCTGGCCGGGTGTATGGAGAACCGGAAAGATTGGAGACTCCGATGGAAGCTCGTCTGAGGACGACCGAGGGAGAGAGCGTTGCTATTTATGACGTACTGTACTTGCAGAACTGCTATTTTCATAGAATGCTCGCCACTTTTTTCAACGGATGAACGGGTTTGGCCGCAGAAATAATCTTGAATTAGCCTTTTTGGGGTTTCTGACATAACTTACATCATGTTATAGTTATCAGTCATCCACAATGTTTCAAATGGTATAATCATTTTGTTTCTTTTGGTATAATAATTGTTTGGTATGTTCATATTTTATTCTAACTGACAATGGTAACAATTGAGTATTCTTGGGATCAACAGTTTCCCATTGGGCAGGAGGCTGCTCGATGTGCAAGTACATTCCCTGGACGTGACACTAGTATGCCCAGTCGCAGGGACTGCATTTGGTCCCATTCTGTATAGTCTCTGGTTGTGTACTGCAGAGCGGGGTATTTTCAGAGCCTGTTTGGGCTGGCGTCATAACGGCTATCAAAGTAGCATTAAGGAGATCCACCAGCTTCAGCTTTCTCAATTGCCCAACAAGTAGGGTTCATAAGAAAATTCCAGTTTTTACAGAGAAATAATTTACAGAGTAGTTTCAATACACGGTGGTTCTTGTTGAAATGTTGCACTGGATAATCCAAGGAAAAAAAGAAGAAAATAGTGAAAACGAGTATATCCTATCTGGCAGTGGGGCACAAGGTCTACTCTTTTTTTGCTCACATTGTTGTGGACATCTTCAATACTGTGCCATTGCGCTAGATGACGTTGGCCCATCCAACAGGAAGAGGAGAATGTTCCTTTGAGGTTCCCGCCACATGCCACGGCCACACAAGTGTGCTGATAGAAGATATAATCTACGTCTGGCGGGGTGGATTCCTCGAAGGTTCTGCAATATGCTTCATGGTTTTGTGTCAGCCTGATCCTGGCCCTCCATTGACATCTGTCATGAAAAGATGTGTATGAGATAAAGAGTGCATGATAATTCCACCGTGGACTGCTGACAGAGTGTAGAAGAAATTTGGCACTGATCGGTCCAGTGGTTTTTTGCAACTGTAGGTCGCAGTTTAGTATATGAACGTATATGTCACATGGTTTTGAAGAAGGAACTTGCTTTAAGGCTTCCCTTCCCCCATGAAGCAGCCGTAAAGCAAGTAGCTTCTTCAAAACCATGTGACCTCCATAGGGAATGAATTGGATGCTGCTTTACCCCCCGCCTCCCCCCAGGTAAAGCATAAAGCACATGCTTTAAATGTGTGTCAGAGGCCACAGACAACAGACCCACAGGTAGTTTAACAAAGTGATACGAATTGGTGTTATTACATAATTTCTCTCTCTCTCTCTCTCTCTCTCTCTCTACCTCTGATTGGCCGGGTCCTTGGTGAGTTGGCGTTGTATTTGGTTAGCCCAGGCAGGCAGCATCAGGCGTGGCGGAGCGCAGCGTAATTAAAGCGAGCTCGTTAACAGCGGCGCTCTCTAATGAGCAACGCGGCGTCCTCGAGACAACGACGGCTGATTAGACTGAGATGTGATGATAAGACAATGTGCTGAAGAGAGGCTCAGCCCGATGCTTCTACCTGAGACCTCTGAGGCTCAGCAGTGGTGCAAAGTAACTAAGTACATTTACTGTACTTAAGTATAATTATGAGGTACTTTTACTTGAGTACTACCGATTTACAATACTTTTACTTCTACATCCCGGATCCAAAATATTGCACTTTTACTCCACTACATTTATACAGTATTAAACCTTTAGTTACTAGTTACTTTGCAGATATTAGTTATAACCAGCAAGACTCCCTAAGCGACCTCAACGTGTCACGCTGCCACACGGTGCCACACGGTGCCACACGGTGTGAGCTTACCGTGGTCTGAATTGACCCATTGCAGGTTGCTGCAGTTTTAGGATATTGTTGCAAGTTCTAAATATCGGTTGTTCCATTGTGAATATGGTGCGGACTGGGAGTATTCTCACTTCTCTACAAAACATGTTCTTTGCTGGCTTTACTTTTCTCTTTTGTAGTATACTGTTGTTGTTTTTTTGTTTTTTTATGGCTATAGTTGAAAGTGATGGAATCTAAGTTGATTAGCAAAATGTTGCACTTTTTGACAAAATATGGGTATCGGTAATCGGTGGTCTAGGACTCCCGAAATCAAGATTCAAAATTCTGGCACTGGTCTAGCCATACGCTGTACTACGATAACCTGTGGTAAATGTTTTAGCTGTTTTTTGATCGCAGCTAGAATTATACAATGAGAAGTGCACCTCCTCCCCTTCCTTCTGAAAATCAGCATGATTGGACAGGTTTCATAATTGCTTACCTTTCATTATTCATTGCTTATGTTTAGTCGTAAGTCGTACAGATGTTTGCCAACATCTTTTTTTTCTACCACGCAGCGAGCACCAAATGTTGTGTTGGCTCCCACCTGAACGCACCTGTCTTAATGTAGAGCCTCTCAGTCTCCAGCCTGCAGACAGATGTGTCTCCTGCGGTGCGTTTTACCACCTGGGGAGAGGAACGTTTTGCGCTGCAAAACGCTTGTTTAATTCCTACCTGAAGACATCAGCATGTACACTCCCCCCCCTCCCCCAGTTACCCACTACTTCTTACACGTTCACGACTGCAGTTACTTGTTACTTAGATTTGTATTAGTATTGGCCTACAAGACATACATTAACAACTTCAGCCCTATATTTAAACTGTGGCTATTTGAAAATAGTCTATGCACAGTTATGCGTATTGTCAGAGTACCCATTGTATCTATCTGTCTGTCTGTCTGTCTGTCTGTCTGTCTGTCTGTCTGTGCCTATTTTGCCTATAGGGTGTGCCAAATGTAGTTCTAAGAGCGGCCATTTCTTGGGTCAACACAGCCTTACACAGGTGTTCTGATTGGAGTAGAACATTAGTTCTATGCAATCAAACAATTGAAACACCTGTGTTTTGACCCAAGAAATGGCCGCTAAGGACTACAATTGCGTCACCGTTGGCACACACTATATATGATCTCCATATAGGTGTGCCTATACAGTATATGGGGATATCAGTTGGATCAGCTCACACTGAAATTGGTCTTGCGACCCAGCAGCCCTGTGTGCGACACATAAACACATTTTACATAACACAGAAAACAAAAACAAAACTAGAAAAAGTGCTCCTCGGAGCACAGGTCTCCAAGCTAGGTGATTGTGGGTTAGCAATGTTCAGAAATCTGATGTATACGTCTTGATCACTTGAAAATAGAGATAATGAGTACCAATTAGCTTGATGTTTGGCCAAAATTCGTATGAGTAATATAAAAACATTCTTTTTGCAAAGATCTGCCCCCTGGTGTCGCTATAACAGGCCCATGCAAAATAAATGTGTCTGCTCTAGCATCCACAGAGTGTGTGTGCAGTTTCACTGGCATCAAGCCAACGGTGCCGGATATTAGCTATTAACAGAAGGAACCATGGACGGACACGTGGACACACGGATGGACGGACAGGGTACAAAACTGCAAAACATAGTTTCGGCCATGCCTTTCGGGCTGGTGGAAACGATTACATACATAAAAGACACGAGCAATTTCCAGCGCTCAGCCTACCCCTGGCCAAACTCCTGATTAAGCCTCTAAGTCGGCTGATGGACAAAGGACCTCTTCAGTATGCTGGAACACCCAATGCAAACCCAACATATGAGCCACTTCCAAATTGGTGCATATCATACAGACACTTTTCTGTCAAGCTTTCTGATTAAAAATATTGTGTTTCACCCCAAGAGGAAGCAAATAAGCTCACTCATGCTTATTAATATTTGGTGTAATACGGCGTTGTCGCCAACAATAGAGATCGTCTATTTTCCGCAACTGACATTGTCATAACGATAAATTGTAAACCAGGCTCGAGAGATTCTGTGAAAAACTCCATTCATTGTATTCTGATTCCATTGCACAGCATTCAATATACTTAGAGTGTGTGTGTGTGTGTGTGTGTGTGTGTGTGTGTGTGTGTGTGTGTGTGTGTGTGTGTGTGTGTGTGTGTGTGTGTGTGTGTGTGTCTGTTGTCCTCCTATAAAACTCGAGTGTGTACCTCTGATGTTAGCGGACGCCATGTTTCTTCCCTGAGAAAGGAGGCTAGAGGCTCCTGTAAAACGATTCTCGGAGCTTGCATTAAGGCGCCGGCCCGCACAATGGTCGCATTTACACGCAGTTAACGGCGACCTGACAGAATAAAGCGCTCCTGAAAAGAAGCCTCTTGGTAAAAGGCCGTGAAGAGAGGGAGTGTGTGTGTGTGTGTGTGTGTGTGTGTGTGTGTGTGTGTGTGTGTGTGTGTGTGTGTGTGTGTGTGTGTGTGTGTGTGTGTGTGTGTGCGCGTGCGCGTGCGTGCTTGCGTGCACGCTCGCGAATCGAAAGTGCCGGCAGATAAGACGAGGACTTGTAAAACATAATTATATCCCCCTGGGCCGGGTGTAAAGCTACTGAAAAGAACACTTTTAACCTGCGATTCATGCATGGCAAGCAGTTGTCAGCAGAGAAGGAGAGCAGCATTTTCTGTGGAGGTGAAAAGCCGCCCTGAATGAGAAGTATTTGCAATCTTAAAACCCGATTTATACTTGGTTGCGTGGCGGTGTCTTACAACACCCAAAAATAGACAATCTACAAGATCAGAAGTCGTCACAATGCCATGCGCTGTGAGCTTGCAGATCGGCTGTTTTCGGTACAAGACACCGGAATCGCAAATTAAGTATACATTTAAGCGTAACCAAGACTCATTTCAACGGCCTACTGTGGTTGGTATTTTACGAGAATAGAGATATCGTTTCAGAGGAATGGGCAAATGTTCTCATTGAATTATACAGTATAATTCAACAAGAGCTTTTGGGGGGGGTGGAGGGGTTTAAGTTAAAGTAGAAATACTCTTTTACAAGTAAAAGGCCTGCATTCAAAATTCCACTTGAGTGAATGTAGCCAAAGCTTGAGGATATACATAACAATGTATACTTATTTCATTTATTTCATTATTTAAATAGCCTGCCATGCTTGCTCAGGGGAGAAATACAATTTTGACCACATTTTGGGTCAACCCAAACTTTAAGAATATGTATTTTTTTAATTATTATACTTTTATTATTTTTATTTTATTTTTACACACACATGCACGCATGCACGCGTGCCCCCACGTGCATGACCCGGAAATGAACTGCTACACACTCACGTCCATGCACACACACACACGAACCACCGCTCACTTCAAACTTTTTTTCCACTTTTTTTTTCATGTATGTATTCGTTTTTATTCGGTGTGTGTGTGTGTGTGTGTGTGTGTGTGTGTGTGTGTGTGTGTGTGTGTGTGTGTGTGTGTGTGTGTGTGTGTGTGTGTGTGTGTGTGTGTGTGTGTGTGTGTGTGTGTGTGTGTGCGTGCGTGCGTGCGTGCGTGCGTGCGTGCGTGCGTGCGTGCGTGCGTGTGTGTACACTGCATTGCGTGCGACAGTTTACATGACTCTCTCCCTCCGCTGAATTAAACAGGATGTGTTGATTGAAAAAAAGGCTTCATTTCCTGCCAGCGCTACTGTAACCCACCACAATAATTCACAAAGGATCAGTGTGTGTGTGTGTGTGTGTGTGTGTGTGTGTGTGTGTGTGTGACTTAATCGCAGAATAGAGATGAGTATCAAAAGCTTTTGTAAATCCCAACTATTCACAGATGTTTTGTTTCCCTTTCATATAAACTCGAACAGTTATTGATGCCTCCCGTGTGTGTGTGTGTGTGTGTGTGTGTGTGTGTGTGTGTGTGTGTGTGTGCGTGTGCGTGTGCGTGTGCGTGTGCGTGTGTGTGTGTGTACACAGTAATATGGCCTCTGTTTATTCTAGAGCCCCAAATCTGTTGTGCAAATTGGGATTTCATTGTGCCGTTGCTCTGGCGGTCGTGTGTGTACTTTGAACGCGGGGATTGCTTACCTTCGCCGGGTTTCCGTCTATTTTAGTCAGACGGTAAACAGAGCCCTGTTTGGCTGGCGAGTTGGGCGAGCTGTTCCCAGGCACACACAGACAGACAGACAGACAGGCGGGCAGGTAGACAGGGAACCGTCTCTTGAAATTAGGCAGTGGTTCTCAACTTGTGGGTCGGAACCTCCTGGGGGGTGGGGGGAGTGAAAGGGAAGTGAAAATTTAAGGACTAAATGCTTTTATTTTAAACATGCATGTACAAAAAGCCATACCACTATACCATATTAACTGAGAACCAATGTCAATACTATCAATCTATCACTAACAATCTGTCAATTGCACAATACTGTAATCATGTATACAAGCTATACAAAAGTGACATATTCATGTTTTCATGTATACACACAGTATATATGTATTTAAAAAAATCTATTATAAAATCTATATAGTCAACTTTTTAGGAGCTATAGTCAACTTTTTAGTATATAGAGTAGAATGTAAACAAAGTGTCGGCCCTACAATGGCCAAAATGATTATTTTATCATTATTTTACGCTTTTGTGGTCATTTTTGAATAGAAACACATGTATGAAGCTTATTTTTTTATTAAATATTTTTGAAACATTAATTTTATTTTAGCATCCGTTTTTCAAGAAAAAGTTGACTATAGCTCCTTTAAATGTAGGAAAATTATTTAGATTTTTACTCGAGCCGTGACCCATAAAACTTGGTCCGTGACCATGACCATGACAAACAGCTCCCGACCCACTGTTTGGGAAACACTGATCTACTGTATGTTCCGTAGTGCTGCTGTAAGGTATTGAACCTGTGAGCTTCCAGTTACTGTGCATTCCCCCTAACCACGGAGGATGATCAGGCTGTGATATGTTATCTCTGTCGGTGTGTTGGATTGGTGGGGTCACAGGTCAGCTAGATTATGGGGCTAAAGTGGTCACCGTCCTGGGAGTGTGACAGGCCTTAGGACTTCATACAGAGGTGAAGTCTCATCCCGGTCACCTTCAACGTTCCCCTTCAACGTACCTCTGTCTATCTGTCGGTCTGTCGGTCTGTTTTCTCGTCTCTCTCTCAGAGGTTATCGCCATGTTGGCATGTGGTGGACATTTTTGGTAAAAAATACATTTTTGCCACAGACAATGAGTGGACAAAAATGTAAAAAGCTAGCCTTAAATGACCATTACAGGTCTGTAACTCTGAGAGTGTACCCTTACGGGTCCATTGGGTTCCATCTGTACACTCTCAGAGTTAAGGGGTCCTTACAAATAAAACATTTGAGATGTTGGATTAGTATTTGGACTCCTAATGTGTCAATGTGTCAATAGTGTCATAGTAAATCAGTGTCATACATATTCTGAAGAATTATGTTCAAAATAAGAACTTTATAATGGTGTGTAAAAACAAAATCTATAATTGACACATTTCTTCTTTATCTCTCTCTCTCCCCCTTGGCTGCCGTATTCTCTCTTATCCAACTCAACAGTTCCTCTTTCGCTTTTTTTTTTGTCACCCTGCAACACGCAGGTGTATGTTTTATTCTTGCTAAGACGTTTTAATCCTCTTTTGTCTTCTCTTCTCTTTTCTGTCTTAGTGCTCTCATTCCCAGACCTCTCTCTTCTAACTATCTCTCTCTCTCTCTCTCTCTCTCTCTTCCTCTCTCTCAAATCACTCTCTGACCTTCCTTTCCCAACCGTTTCCTCAAACCTTTCATTCTCTTAGCTGCCTTTCTCTTTCAACTCATAACTCTCTCTCTCGCTCTCTCTCTCTCTCTCTCTCTCTCTCTCTCTCTCTCTCTCTCTCTCTCTCTCTCTCTCTCTCTCTCTCGTGTCAGTGGAACTTTCCTCCTGTCAGAGGGTCTTTCCATTCTAAACAAAAGCCCCCCGCCACCCAAGTTGGTGGAGAAGTTGGCTTTCTCTCCACGCTGACAGGATCAAAGTGGCTCATTCTTCATCTGCCAGTGTGTGAAAGGTGATAACATTGCCGGGCGAAGTCCTCCGGCCCCACCGACTTCTGAGAGGCTCCGCTGCAGAAGCCCCTCGCGCGCCAGACGCGCACACACACACACACACACACACACACACACACACACACACACACACACACACACACACACACACACACACACACACACACACACACACGTATTAATATACTTGTGGGGACATCGTTTTAGAACCGTGATTTTATGAAGGCAGGGGTGTAAAGTAACTACTGTACGTACATTTACAGTACTTACTCACTGGATGCCGTCGCGTCACAGTGCGACATGTTGTGAGCTTGTAGATCTGCTATTATCAGATATTTTGGTGCTTTAAGTACTTTTTGATGTCAATAGGTGTGTACTTTTACTCAAGTACATTTTGAATTGCGGTCTTTTACTTGTAACAGAGTATTTCTTTATTGCAGTATTGACATAAGTCAAAAATTTGAATACTAGTTCAGATAATTTTTAGACTTGTGATTTTATGAAGGCAACATTTTAATTTTGATTTGATTGATTGATTGATGATTGTAAACCTAAATCTTTCTCTCTTTCTCTTTCTCTCTTTTGCCGCCGAATGAACGCTCGTTTGTTTTTTCACGCCACCATAACGAGCGTTCGTTCTTTCCCTGGCAGAGCCTGTCTGAGCACATGGGGGGGAGGAGCGGGTGTCTACAGCAGTGGTCTTCAACCTTTTCAGGCTGTGACCCCCATATAACCATATTTTAAATGGGGACCCCCCCACCCTGACAAGCACTATAGAGTTGAGGCATTACATTTTTTATAACACGGTTATTTTGTGAACATAGCAGATCTACATGCTCACAACGCCTCGCGTTGCGAGGCCGTGTGAGCATGTAGATCTGCTATTTTCACAATTTCAGCCTTTAATATTTGACAATGTTTAATTTGTCATTTTATAGGTATTAAAACGTCTGTTTACTGAGTGAGAAAACACTGTTGCACATTCTGGGGACCACTCAAAATAATGTGGGGACTCCCCTGGGGGTCCCGACCCATAGGTTGAGAACCACTGGTCTAAAGTAGCAGTGGCACCGGCAACATTGCGCTCAAAAAGTGAGAAAACATATAGTCTACTGTAATGGCGGCCGGATCACTTTTCTCTTCCATTTCTATGGCTGGATCTAGTTTCTCTATTTCTATGCTCTACAACTAGTGCAAGCGAGGGACAAACTTCAGCCTCGTTTACTGTCATGGCGGCTTGCGTTGGACTTTTTAGAAGCCTGTCTTTTACTCTTACAAAAGATTGCGGTTGGAAATAATGGATTGATATTTCTCTATAAAATCGCAAAGGTAAGCTACTTTGATGGCACTATAAGACATCCTTAAATCCATAATTAGGCAATAAAAGAGTTAACCATAAATGGTACCACTTCTCACTTGTCAGGCACAGGAAAATTGGCCTCGCAATTTCTTTACTTGTCAAATTCCACTACACTTGTGGGGACGTTTGGCCCTCGCAATTACAGTAATGCAAGTGCACACACGCACGCGCACACACACACACACACACACACACATGCACGTGCACACGAATGCCCCAAATAGCAGCTTCCCCTCTCCCTGGTCCAGGCGAGCGGAGGATGTGAGTTGGAAGGGGGCCGGCGGGGGGGAGAGGGGGTAGGGGGGCATCCTAAGCTGAGGATATGGCAGTCAGTGTTCCAGACGCTAATTAAAAGGGAATAATTATTTCTCAGCGGTGGCTGTCCAAACAAACCGGAGTGACAGCTTTCTCTCCATCCGTCTTTTTTTTCCCTCCCCACCCCCCTTCCCCCCCCTTTCCTTTTTTTTCTCTCTCCCTCTTCTGGCTGGTAGGGAGAGAGAGACAGAGAGAGAGAGAGAGAGAGGGGTCCACCGGCCTGTCGGTTGAAGAGTTGTGTGGGGGTCCCTCCGCCGGGGGTTGTACTTAGCGTGTGTCTCTCTCTGTGAGTTAGCATTATCTCTGTGCACAGCCCTGGTCCCTCTCCCTCACCCGCGAGACGCAGCGCCTGGCAGCGGCCATGGGTTGCCATGTCTTGCTTGTTATAACAGTGGTTCTCAACAGGCCGCGACCACCAAAAATAATCGTATTTTAACTGGTGACCCCCAAAATAATCATAACTTAACCCCGGGACCCCCACACCCTGATGAGCACTAAGAGTTGAGGAATTGCATTTTGTATAACATGGTTCTATTGTGAAAATAGCAGATCTACATGCTCACAACGCCTCGTGCCTCTAATATTTGACATTTTGGCCAATGTTTAATGTGATGTTCAATGTGCAGATGCCCTCTATACGCTTAAACGTTATGTTGGTTTGTTTACTGTTGAGAGACAAAACAATGTTGCACATTACATTAATCATCTGGGGACCCCCCAAAATAATTGTGGGGGTCCCGACCCACAGGTTGAGAACCACTGTGTTATAACACCGCTGTCTGGGCAAGAAACCTCTTATCGCCATATTGTAATACTTTTTGTGTTTTTTTTGGGGGGTGGGTAAATTAATGTGCGTAGACTGCGTACTATGAACCCTACTTGTTCACATGGCGCGCCACGCGAAAGTATAAAAAATAGCAGCTCTACAAGCTCGCAATGTGCTGTGAAGCGACTCGTTTGGAGCTTGGTGATCTGCTATTTTGGCTATCTCCATATTTTATACTTTTGACCTGTAGTCACTTCTTTTCGGCTTGCTTTTGTAGACCTTTCTGCTTGTTTCTCTCACAGAATCTGGCGACACTGGCAGTGGGCCCTCAGCCATGGTCTGCCATCCTCTCTCTCTCTCTCTCTCTCTCTCTCTCTCTCTCTCTCTCTCTCTCTCTCTCTCTCTCTCTCTCCAACTCTCCCTTTCTTTCTCTCTCTCCAACTCTTTCTCTCTGTCTCTCTCTCTCTGTTCAGCGCTCAAAGTTTTTTCGCCAGATGAAAGCCCCCTCCATCCATCCTTCTATCCCTCCATCCGACCCTCCCCACCCCCCCGCTGAGCCCCCCACCTCCACCCCCACCCGGACACGTGACCTGTGCGGCGGCACCTTGTAAAAAAAAAAAAAGAAAATCACTTTCTCCCTGACCTAATTATGGGGGAATTAAAAACCGGACAAGACAGCGTTAATTATTAATTTACCGCAGTTGGTTGGAGGGAGGGAGGGGGGGAGAGAGAGAGAGAGAGAGAGAGCATCAGTGTGAAAAACAAGTACATCTCAACTACAAATAGACAAGACAAACACATGAATACAAACATCTCTCTCTCTCTCTCTCCCTCCCTCCCTCCCTCCCTCGGTTTCTCTTCCTCTCTTTATTTTTCCTTTGTTCTCTGTTTATTTCCAGATGTTTCGTGCCATAAATGCAGTGAACAGTGTCACTGTAGCAACACATTAAAACAATGTTGGATAATATCCTTACTTTGCCTGCTCTCTCTCTCTCTGTTTTGATGGAACTAGACTCTCTCTCCCCCTCCCTCTCTTTCTCTCTCTCTGTTCTGTGTTATATCCATTCTCTGTTTTCCTTTAATTTGATCTTGATCTTGTCTCTCAACAAACTGCAAAAAAATAGAAAAAACAGTAAAAATAAAATGACATCAAACGTTAACGATTCTCTCTCACGATTCTAGGTTGAGTCAAAGTGGAATGAAAATAAATATAGCTCTGTGATAGTGGTGTTTGGCTGAATCAGAAGTCCACCTTTCAGCAAAGTATCAATCAACATATGTTTTTTTTAGAAAACGTGGTTTAAAAGAACAGTGGTTCTTAAGAGTGCTGTGAGCACGTCACTTGAGGGCCTTTTCCACCGGCAAAGACCCGGTTCTGGTTGTTTCTCCTGCCTATGGGATGAACCAGAGGTGAGCTTTTCCACGGAGAAACGGAGTAGGTTCCGAACCGTAAAGGTTGGTTCCGGACGGGAACCACAAAATCCTTGGTTCCTCTGGTTCAATCATGGTTCAATCTGGTGGAAACGCAAGCTGGTTCGCAAGAACGAACCAAGGTTCCAAGAACAAACCAAGGTTCCAAGAAGGTACTGGCAGGTACCAGTGCCGGTTCCTTCCGGAACCGGCACTGGTTCTGGAGCCGGTGGAAAAGGCTCCTCGGTGGGAGCTTCTGTCAGGTCGGACGCCAAGTGAAGACGGGACATAAGTAAAACTACAGTAACGAGAGCACTACAGTACACCACTATACTGCACCACCCTCCAAGCCATAACTTGTCCAACCTTTCATGTTCCTCTGCGCTAAGGTTCTCAGAACTTCGCTCGTCCCTCCGCGTTCACGACTGCTTCCTGTTTGCCACACTGAGCTTCTTTTCTTTGAATCTCTCTCTCTCTCGCTGTGAGTTGCTGTAGCTCTGTAGGTTCCTTCATGTTCAGATCAGTGGAGGGCTGTTCCGCCCTGCTGGCCCGCGGGCGTCCCCACAGCACCTCCTCCCTGACGGACGAGAGGACTAGCGCTCCACTTCCCCGAGCGGAGCTTCATATCCCTCTGTTGATCCTGAGAGAGAGAGAGAGAGAGAGAGAGAGAGAGAGAAGAGAGAGAGTCTGTGGACAGGGGGCCGTCGGGTGTCAGAAGGTGGAAATGAAGGTTGTATATCACAGCAGTGGTCCTCAACGTGGGGTGTCGGGGCTCCGGGACCCCCAGGTGTTCTCTTGGCGGGGCGGAGGAGGACATTCCAGGGTATGGTGGGGTCCCCGACAAAATGCGGACCGGTTTAAGCACCCGATTGGCCCTGTTTTAAAGAGATCAGATTTCTCAATGGGCCTGAGAATTAAAGCCTGGCCTTGTTAACTGGGCCCTAACTAGACCGACCTCGACTAATAGGCATACATTTTATAGGCCTCATCTGGCCTGAAAACGTCAGGTAGGCTCGGGTTTGTGCAGAATTTGAATAAAACTATAATAAAGTAAATATATATATGACTATATACTTTTTTTTTTCATTGAGGCAGAGGCCTGGCCGCACTCGGCTAATTACCATATATTTTAGGCCCGACCTGAGCACGTAGGGTAGGGTCGGTTCGGGCAGAATTTGAGAACTCTAAAAGAGATCCACAAGCTCGCAATCACAACGGTACAACGTATTGTGAGCTTGTAGATGGGCTAAAGTATTCTGGGAACATATTTCAGGTCCGGATAACGGTTGCTATACTGTGGTGGAGCTCATTCCAACTCCAATAATCCTCCTCCTCTCCAATTGAATGTCCGTCTGTACGTATATTATATTACAGAATGGCATTGAATATGATGACCATAGGCTGAGACCTACTCTACTATATCTTTCTTTTACCTATCTGTAAAAGAAATGTACAGTTCAATTTGTACAATTAAAATGAAATGATATTTTCATTGGAATGACCAAATTGAATTACCAGAGTAAATTAGGCAAAAGAAAAGAAAACATCTTAAATGTAGTTAAATATAATGTCTAGGTCATGAAAACAGTTTGAGAACGTACCGAGAATGTAATGTGATTTCAAACTGGAGGCACAGCAGTGTTAATGTTGTGATTTTGCTTGTATTATTATTACACGTGCTGATACTAGACCTAATTAACCACATGAAACCTAGCATATTCTGGGGCAAACGTTAGGCCAATACGGACATCTCGTATTTAGGGACATACTGTAGGGACCTAGCGATTAGCACCACTCTAAAAAACATAATCTACAAGCTCTCAACGGCATTGCAACATGCAAATAATAACCCAGCTATTTTGGCAAAGATATTTAGCGTGCCTGTAGTGTAGTTAAGATATTTAGCAGCCCAAGTCCGATATATGGCATTACCAGCATGTATGGCCTTTCTAGTTACATTGGAGTAAAAAAAAGGACTCCATTCCGGATTGGAAATCAGATTTGAGCTACTTTTGGGCTGGCAGTCTGAGACAGGGCCTTATATGTCTATTGTATGCCTATATATTTAAAATGTTTATCTCTTTCTTATTTTCTTCTGCTGTCGCCTTAATTTCCCCTTGGGGATGTGAATTAAGTACCTGCACCTAGAGAGAAACCAGGAGGGGGCCTAGGGTAGACCCCTGGGCGACTCCAGTCAACTTAGTATATGGGGTTTAAAGGTGATACACCATGCATTTAAAAAGTATTTATGTCATATTGTTTATGTCCCAAAAACTTTTTCAAACGGTTTGAGGCTAAATTACCACTCCTGAATAGAGAGCCTCTCTCATTTTTGAATGGCTCTCAGAGCATTTCAGCTGCAGTACCACTTTTGGCCTGAACTGCCCCCCCCCCCCCCCCCCCCCAAAAAAAATCATTTTGAAAAAAATGAAAAAAAAAAAAAAAGTTTTTGAAAAAAAAAAAAAAAAAATTTTTTTTTGTGGATGATGACGTCACAATCGGCAGATGACGTCACAATCGGCAGCAAATCTGGACAGCCTGTTTTGAGAACCCGTGGGATACTTTTAACCTTCGCCTTCTCAAAACCAGCGAAAGACACAACGGTCAGAAATGGGACTTTGTGAGGATAGAAGGTGCTAGTGGGACCCCAAAAAAGGAAAAGTGAAATGTATCTCTGCTAAACCTACAAACAGCATCCACAATGCATTAGTGAATTTCCTCCTATATTCTGATGAGCGTTTTCTTTCATATTTATATTTCTCAGTGCTGGAAGGAGGGCAATTAACAACAACGTCATTATAAATCATTATTTCCCACACATTCAACTCATGTTTCCTTATTCCCTCCGAGCCATATTATTGGCCTACAGAAGGAATGGTCTTCATACAAAGGGACCTGCGGTTCATATATATGCCAGATTCGCCAGTGATATTCCATGCCATTTGTTCTTGCGCTCTTAGAAGGTAATTCCATTGTTAGTTCAGCGAATAGAGGCTTATTTGTCAGTTGCGGTGTCAAACGCCAGTGTTGCCCCTGTTGCACGACTCAAACCTGAGCGCCACACAGAGAGTCGAACACTTGTGTACAGAACGTGTGTTTTTTTATCTTCTTTTTCACAAGCGCAAATGTACATACATACAGTAGACATCACTCTGACATCAAGGCAACAGAGGTGTCACTTAACGCCAGAGGTACCAGCTTCTGTATAAGTCACTTGAATCGCTAGTTTGATTCAAAACATGCTGCACCCTCTTGAGTGGAGAGAGAGCAAGAGGGATAGAGAGAGGGAAATAAAGGGGGGGTTGATATGTAAAACAGGAGCCGAGATCAACCGTACAGTCATGTCATAGCCCAGGGCAACGAACTGCAGCAGATGTAACAAAGGGGGAGCGCCCGCGATTGTCAAGAGGCGCGCAGTATAATGATAGCTTTGCATGTGGGGTACAAGGCCAACATCAAGGCGCTGCTGCCGCATCGCAGCAACTTTAAGCCGTTTAGACCGGGGGTACGCGTTATTGCGTGTTATTATTTCATGCTTTAACTATAAAAAAATAGCATATCTACAAGCTGACAGCGCATTTGAACATTTTAATTTTGACCCGATTTTGACCCGATTGTATAAGTGTCTTATAAATCCTTCTAAGGTTTTTTGAAAAAAACATGTTTCTACGTCAGTGGTTCTCAAACTCTTTCATGTCAAGGACCCCTAGAATTATATGTATTTGGCCGCCGACCCCCGTCTCAAAATATCTTGTATCAGGGACCCCTCCAGAAGCAAATATTTGAGTTACAAATGTTCACTTTAAAAATTATAGTTTTCATGATTTTTCAAAAAATAGCAGATCTACAAGCTTGCAGCGCGGCACTCGGTGCCGCGCTGTGAGCTTGTATATCTGCTATTTTTCAATACTTAAAGCATTAACATAGGCCTACATGGATTAAAGGGCTCTGGCTGCTGGAGAGAAAGGGGGTCAGAAGGAGTTGGAAGACACGGCTCTGACATGGCTCTGTTGCTCCCGCTCTGTGCCGTTTGGTGCCCGGTGGGGCTGCTGGGTGCTCTCGGAGTTGTGTGATGGACCGGGGGTTTGCAGGTAACGAGGAAGAAACGCTAGCAAATTAGACGTCAGTGAGAGAGAGAGAGAGACGCCTTTTTTTCTCTCTCTCTCGTCTGACGTTGTCTTTTCTCTTTTTTGGAGGAGGAGGAGGAGAGGGGGTGTTGGAAACAACAAAAAAAAGTTTCTGTAGTTGTTTGATGCAACAGCCCTCCGGGCGTCCATCATCTACAGCATTCAGGGGCGTCACAAGCGGCGGGAAAGTGGGACTGAGTTACTAGGGCCCAAGGTGGAGGGGGCCTTAATTATTTTATGCTTTAGTTATTGAAAAATAGCAGATATACAAGCTCACAGCGAGCTTGTAGATCTGCTATTTTTTGAAAAGTCGTGAAAATGTGTGCAAATCTTTGAATATATGTATTTTTTTAAGTGGACATTTGTAACTCAAATTTAGCTTCTGTGGTCCCTGGACCTAAATATTTTGAGATGGGGGTCCTTGGCCAAATACATATCATTTTGGGGGTCCTTCACATGAAAAAGTTTGGGCGCCACTGACATAGAAACATAGTTTGAAAAAAAAAAAAATATATAATAACCTTAGAAGGATTAGACAAGTTTTCACGATTTTTCAAAAATAGCTGATCTACAAGCTTGCAGCGCGGCACTCAGTGCCGCGCTGTGAGCTTGTATATCTGCTATTTTTAATAGTTATATCTGCTATTTTTTTAATAGTTAAAGCACAAAGTAATTGAAGTGAATCCTTGTACCCAGGGCCCAGAATTTGGTGCGGCACCCTTGACAGCAGTGCTTCACAACCTTTTGTTTTGAGTTCTGGACCACTGGCATGTTTTTGAGCAATCCTCACAGACCACCACGCCACGTCCCCAAGTAAGAAGTAGTGAAAATAGCCGATCTACAAGCTCTCAACACGGCACGAAGCAACGCATTGTGAGCTTGTAGATCTGCTATTTCCACTAGTTTGGTCCCGGGTATTTTCTCTAATTTCTTTGAGGATGAGGAGTCTTGGGGCCTTTTTTCCACTGGCAAAGACCCGGTTCTGGTTCTTTCACCCGCCTATGGGATGAACCAGAGGTGAGCTTTTCCTGTTGGTTCCGAACCGTAAAAGTTGGTTCTGAACTGGAACCACAAAATCCTTGGTTTTTATGGTTCCAGAGCCAAATCCTTGGCTCTGGTTCAATCTGGTGGAAACGAAAACTGGTTTGCAAGAACGAACCAAGGTTCCCAAGAAAGTTGAACCGGCACTGGTTCTGGAATCGGTTCTTTGCCGGTGGAAAAGGCCCCTTTGAGTAATGAGGAGTAGCCTATCTATTGTGAGAATGATTTTAGGTTACACACAGTAAAAGACTGTTAAATTATTAACTGTTATTAACAATTATCAGTATTAACAGCTTAAATTAAAGAGTTAAATTAACAGGAGTGGTTACTGAGTGTGTACCAGCGTCCAGTGTAGGGGCAATGTTGTAAAGTAACTAAGCACACTTACTCAAGTGCCGTGCACGCACGTACGCACGCACGCACGCACGCACGCACGCACGCACGCACGCACGCACGCACGCACGCACACACACACACACACACACACACACACACACACACTACAGTACTAGGGACTCGGGAGAGCGACACAATAGAGAACCTTCAGAGACAGAGACGCTTGGTAGAACGAACAGAGGTTGTAGGCCTAAATCACAGCTAATTAGATTCTCCGCTTTGAAAACTGGACTTTTTATGACTTAATTACTTAATGACTGAGCCTCAGACCGTTGGAGAAAGTAGCTTAGCAAGAGGCTAAGACAGAGCGAATGTCACCCTGTGGGACTCTCGCATGTTTGTAGCGGCAGGATTTGTAGCTGCAGCTCCATATGGGTAACTGGCAGGGACGGACTGGGACTAAAATTCAGCCCTGGCATCTTGACTAGACCAGCCCCCACAACCAGCGCGCGCAGATACTCTACCGACTCGTCGGGTCGAGGGCGGCACATATAAATACACAAGCTTTTAATACCACAACTATTACCAACAACATAAATGATAACTACACAACTGCACAATCCATAAATTGTATAAGTTAGCGTACAGTTCTCACCACCAACAAGCAGAGTATGAACATGATTAGTGCCAAAATGTGTCAGAACTTTGGCTAGTTAGCTAATGAATGGAAAAGAAGCATATTGATCTGAGAATTGGACAAACAAGTTGTATTTGATTGCTCAATATGCTGTAGACTATAGGCTACTGTATGTTACTGTCTTTTTTTTTTTTTTTGGGCAACCAGCCCCCTAGCCTACCAGCCCACCGGGCAAATGCCCTGTATGCCAGAAGGCCAGCCCGCCCCTGGTAACTGGTCCGATATACATCACTGGCCAGATGACCGGGCGAGGTCGCATGATGTCGCTCCTGAGGCGTCTTACTCGTTATATCTTGATGACAATATGTTTGTACTTTAACTGACTTAAAGAGGTGGTGCCATAGTTTTGTACTTTTTCTGTTTTTCATGTGTCTAGGAGGTTGAAAGTACTTAATTAGACCCCCTTATGTGTTTTTTTTGAGAAATGATGTATTCTCTTAGTATTTGTTTGTTTTCTCTTGGAGGCTGCCACCTTGTGGTGAAAAGTGCCAGTTAAAAAACACAGATACTAAGTATGTCACAGTATCAACTCCTCCCCTATTTACCATTCACCCAACACTGTGGGGTGTGGCTATATCAGCTGGGTCACCACCCACCATGCCATCCATGCATACTTAATGAACTGGGGGTGTGGCCACATAAAAACCCAATTCTAACTCTTTCTGTATACTTTGTTGGAAAAAATCTTCCTCCTAGTATAATCATAATACCTGATAATCATGTTTTATAGGGGAGGGAAATCATGGCACCACCTCTTTAAATTCTGATAATTTAGTTTATTTAGTTTATTTTAACGAAAAATCTCTCCACAGTGTTTGTGCTTCCGGAAGTCTCGCAAAACAAGATTTCACCCGTTATTTCATCCAAAGCCCCACTTGGGACACAAACACTGTGGGGATATTTAAGTTATTACAATATGAATGACAAATGTCAATTTTCTTTTTTTCTTTTTTCTTTTTGAGCGATACAGAGAAGCGATTTACCGCAAAACACCACCGCTCTTGCTCAGAGCTGCGGTGAACTTGGGATGGAGTTATGAAAAGATTCACCTGTACCTCTCATTCTGGGATATAATAACGTCATATTAAGTTAAGAAAAAAGCTACTCCGGAATTGTGAGTGAAATGATGAGTTCAGGGAGTTGGAGTAAGTTCAGGGAACTTTGTCGTACTCCCCTGTCTGCGTGTTCATGCCTCGATGCTGCCTTTATTTTGGTCCAGAGTGTAACTTTATGATTTTGGCAAGAAAAATCCCTCCATCCGTGACAAATGTTTGTTTTTAGTAGTTTTTCCCCAGGAAACTACTCTTTCTCCACGGCTCGTTGCTCGGGCAAACACACTTAAAAATAACCGTCCCAAACTTACTGCACGTCTGATCCAATTACGCATACTTTGAAGCGTTCATCGTTAAGAGGGAAGTCACTCTTGTACTGTGACAGTCCAGACTCTCTCTCTCTCTTTGTGTGTGTGTGTGTGTGTGTGTGTGTGTGTGTGTGTGTGTGTGTGTGTGTGTGTGTGTGTGTGTGTGTGTGTGTGTGTGCGCGTGCGTGTGCGCGTGTGTGTATTACTGTACTTGTGACAGACAAATGCCCCCCACAAGTGTTGTGAAAAAAGTGGCGTCTATGGTTATTATTATCTAATTCCCAAATGTTTTGCTACAATTTAAGGGCTTATAGGTTTAGGGAATTAGGGTTTAGTTAAAAAGTGGCATACATGGCAAAGACATAAGGTAAAAAAGTCATTCATAAAATGTCCGTCCTAAAATGTTGACATCCCCACAAGTATATCGTCGTTGTCAGGTGGAAACCTTGTATGTCCAAAACTGTTCACTTTGTATTTATCATTTAAGAAATTAACTAAACTAGTGAAAACAGCAGATCTGCGAGGCGCTGTGTGCTTGTAGATCAGCTGTTTTCACTACTTTTGTGCGATGGCCTTGTATGATGATGAAGCAGTGCTTTACTGTGAATAAATGTACAAATTTGAAACTTGGAGATATGAGGTTTCTGCCCGACAGTGACAATATGGATGTGTGTGCGTGTGCGGACATTTTGGCATGTGCTCTTTACAAGTCTCCCCCCCCCCCCCCATCCCTCAAACAATACCAAAGCACCACACAGTTGGCTGTCCAAGGCGTGACATGGCCAACCGGGACAAGGCCTATAGATACAGTCCTTTGAGGGAACAAGGCGCTAGACTGGGTAGGTGGGTCGACGGGTGGGTGGATGGTTGGTGGAGGAGGGGGGAGGGCTTTAGAGGGCATCCAAATCCCCATAGGGACGCCCCATCAGAGACCCCCTGTCCTCGTCTACCCATCCACCCACCCTCATCCTCATGGAATGATGAAGGCCTCCACCAGGCGGGTGGGGGGTCCCACTCTTCCCCCTCCCCTGAGGCGCTTCATGGGTGGGGGTTGATCTGGCCTTGTCTGTGGCACACTTTCAAAGGTTAAGCAGGCTATTAGAGCAGTGGTTCTCGACCAGTGGTGGGAAGTAGCTAAGTACATTTACTTAAGTACTGCACTTCTGTACATTTTATTGGGGTATTTGTACTTTACTTGAGTATTTCCAACTTTCCACTGTTACCTCGGATCCAAATATTGTAAAACTTTGATTACTAGTTACTTTGTGGATTTTTTGATTATTATTGCAAAACAGATATTCTGCATAATGAGTACATTTCCCGGTTTTATTATCGTCACTTGGGTCCGGCTTGGTTCAGAATACCTCGGAACCCTATTTCTGTTTATCACAACAACCAACTCCGCGCAAACCAAGATGACCTGTACGCTTCTAGCTTTGATATTTTCAATACGTGAGACCATTGTACGACAAATAAGCTGAATAGGCTGATCTATAACTGTGCGGAGCTTTTAGAAAAAATCACACCCGTGTGAACTGAGCGGTGGTTTACCTACCTAGTCTCAACAGCACCCTCTTACCCACCAACCCCTCCCCCCTTCCCCCCTGTGTGTGTGTGTGTGTGTGCGCGTGTGTGTGTGCCTGGCCTGGCCTGGCCTGAAAACAGCGCCCCTCCCTTAACATGTGTGGTCATAAAAGGTACTACACCACAGGCTTGAGGCTACATACAGACCCACCCACATACATACATACAAACAAACAAACATACATACCTACACACACGGCCACGCTATGGAGACGGTGTGACCACCGCTCAAAAAGCTTTTAAAACCTTTCAGATAAAATATGACAAAACACTATGACTAAAACGAAATCAAAGTTAGCTGTTAAAATTAACACTGCTTGTGGCACCCGCAACATGTCGCAAGTTAGAATCCTGTCCCGATCCCGACAAACTTTGCTGCAGGTCACTCCCATCTCTCTCCCCATTTCAGTCCTATCAATAAAGACATAAAAGCTCCAAAAACTAATCTTAAAAAAAAACTGACTACTACTGGTGTGGACCTGTGCAGCCCTGAAGAATCACAAATACATCCGTTATTATTATAATTCTTCATAATTGACACGGCATAGCCTCAAGTACAATTACACTCAGCAGCGGTGAGAGAGAGAGAGCCAGACAGAGAGTGTGATCGTTAGGTAACCCCCGTCCGTCTCTCTAACAGCCTCTCAGAGCCTCCACGCTCGGCCTCTATAGTGTATCTTTATGACTCCGTAATGCTACATATTTAGCCTAATAGCCGCGTGCCACAATGGAACACGACTCCATTTGCCTAAATAAGTTGTTTGAGGAAAATAATCTGCACACGGTGCCCGACACACATCCCTGCTCCCCCCGCTCCCCTCCCTCCCTCCCGCCTTAAAGCGCTGATTGATTCATACCTTGCAGGGATGGGGTAATCTGCCGTTAAGAGCGCCATAAGACTCACCGTCGACACAACGGCACAAATTAAAAATGCGTTCCCTGGATCGCGAGTCGAGCGCGGCTCTGGGACCGCGGGGTGAACGTGAGTGGTAATGATGTTAGAAAACACCTTCAGTGAGACAACAACGAGGCCGCTCGTCTCTGCCGGATTTAAATCACGGGCCGACGCAGTGGTGGGAGAAAAAGTACACTGTTGTGTTACTTAAAGGACCGCTTCACCCATTTAAAAATAATTGGTTCTTCTCAATAATGCTCGTTATAATATGGTACTATTTTTGTCTACTCACTCTGTGTCTTGGGGGAGGGCCGTGGACAGGTCTAAAACCCGGCAGCCAGTAATGTCTGTCTGTCTGACAATGCAATACATTCCCTCATGCACTGTGCACACCCGACCCATAACCCAAACTGCACATCATTCAGAGCACATTTAGTTCGAACGGGCAAGGAATAGTACAGTATATATATATATATATGTGGGTTTTTTTTCACCACTTTTCAACCTATCTTCATATAATAGATCCTCACTACTAGTTCAAGATAAAATAGCACATTTTTTTCCTACTCAGTCTGGGGGCCCTATTATGATCCAGGTCTTATGCCTTATGCCTTAACTTCTTTACCTTTTTTTCACTATTTTGAAAAACATTTTTAAATACTTCAAATGCTGATCTACATCTGCACGTTGTGAACTTGCAGATCAGCTATTTGAAATATTTAAAAAAAACAAAAACAAAATAGTAAAAAAAGGCAAAGAAGTTAAGGCATAAGGCATAAGACCTGGATCATAATAGGGCCCATGGTCTCATAGGAGAGCTGTGGGCGGGTCAAATCCATCCACCAGTGACATCATCAATGGGGAAACCAAGCTAATAGAAACTGCAGGCTTTCTATGCCTGAAAAGTTGCAATGTTATAATGGAAGCCATTGTTCTCGTGATAATAACATTCAAAATACTTTTTTTCAAAAATATTGTTTTAAATGGATTCGACCCCCCACAGCTCTCCTATGAGACCCAGACTGAGTAGAAAAAAATTGTGCTGTTTTATCATGAACATTAGTGAGGACCTATTATATGAAGACAGGTTGAAACGTGGTGAAGTCCTCCTTTAAACAAAACATCTGAGCACTTCTTCCACCACTGGCGATTGCACTACAAAGGCAAACGCATATTAGCGATCAATGTTTAACTTCCTGTGTCATACTTTGACAGCTACCTCCCTTGTTAAAGGGGGATTAAAAGCCCCTTTTTGATGTGTGCCGAGTATATTCTGTGTGTTCTTCAAACGAGGGAACATACGTGTCACTTTGGACGCGCAGGGATGACAGGAAAAGGATTTAAAAAGGTCAG
Source organism: Nannobrachium achirus (assembly GCF_963921795.1). NCBI lineage: Eukaryota > Metazoa > Chordata > Actinopteri > Myctophiformes > Myctophidae > Nannobrachium > Nannobrachium achirus. The sequence goes on along the minus strand of NC_137831.1, from coordinate 25,980,051 downwards.
TTTTTGTAGCGGAACTGTCACAAGTAATTTTGGCCCGTTAATTATATGTTCTATCTTCATTTGTAGGCGGACACGATACGGCGCTAAAACGATCCCCTCCTTTCTACAGCACTGAACGCTGAATGTTGGCACAAATGACTTCAGTAGATTCATTAAAAGTGTGAAATTGCCGGGTCAAAAGGTATGATTTCAACATACTTTGGTTCCAAACTCACATTTAACCGTTGCAATTTTACAGTCACATAATCCACTGGCCAAATTAAAAGTAATGATTAATTCATTCAGGCATTCATTCTCCCCCCCATTCATGACACACAAGCCTAATTCTTTCTCAAACCTTTTCATGTCAAGGACCCCTAGAATTATATGTATTTGGCCACCGACCCCCATCTCGAAATATTATGTATCAGGGAGCCCCCAGAAGAAAATTATTTGAGTTACTAATGTTATTTATTCTGCATTTGAGCCACAGAACCACCATTTGATGAGGTTTAACCTAAAACTTGGAATATTTTCTTATCGTTGGATGAGATTGTTTCCACAATTCCATGCTGTATTGAAGTGGTACCATAGGAGAAATAACAGGCCAACGTTGATCAAAATAACAATTCTACATTCTCTAATTGTCTAGACTCCTTGTAAATTAAGTAATGCAGATGTTAATTAACAATAATGTAACTCTTGAAAGTGTAAAATGAAACTTTTTTTGGTTTGGTTTGGTTTTACGCTCAAGAGTTAGGGCCCGATTTTCATCCATTACCCTTTACAGTTTTACTATTTTGAAAAACATGTTTAAATATTTCATATACTGTAGCTGATCTACAACCTCACAATGTGTCGATGTAGATCGGCTATGTGAAGTATTTTAAAATGTTTTTCAAAATATTAAAAAAGGCAAAGAAGTTTAGAAGGGGTAAGGCATGGACAAAAATATACATAGCTCTTAACGATCTATAAGGGTCCATTTGGTTACCAGCTCTTCATCATTTAGCTGGGGACCACCTGGAACCCCCTCAAAGACCACTGGTGGAAAACCACTGCTCTACACCCAATCCCTTCAACGAAAACAGCTGATCTATAAGCTCACAATGTGATGCACGTGTTGTAGCCTACTATTTCTGCCCAGAATAACGAAAGCTAAGCTTCCAGGAGTGTGTGTGTGTGTGTGTGTGTGTGTGTGTGTGTGTGTGTGTGTGTGTGTGTGTGTGTGTGTGTGTGTGTGTGTGTGTGTGTGTGTGTGTGTGTGTGTGTGTGTGTGTGTGTGTGTGTGTGTGTGTGTGTGTGTGTGTGTGCGTGCGCGCGCATGTGTGTGCCTTGCGTGCACGAGTTCTGGTGGGACTTGCGTAACAAGTGATCAAAGACACAGGGACGAGGGTTTCGCGATGAGGCCTCCGTTGATGCGGAGGGCGAGTGAGACGCCGCTTGTTTATCAATTTACTTTTAACATCACAAAGATGAGACGACGTGAGCCGCCAACGAGCGGCCACTTTCATCATCTCCTCCAAGCCCCTGTCTCCCTATCTCTCTCTCTCTCTCTCTCTCGCACACACACACACACAAACACACACACACACACACACACACACACACACACACACACACACACACACACACACACAGTCTTTCTGTCATTCCATTTCAAGTCGAGAAGTAAAGGTTTGCGTAAACACGATGGATGTTGTCGCTGGTGGCAGGAAAGCGCGTTCAGTGTGTCCAAAAAAAGAGTGTCGCTGCTTTTTTGTCAAACTGTGGTAGGATGAAGTTGGGCGTTAATTTGAGTGGAGAAAAATGAACTTTAAAACATGGATTTATAGGCCAACAAGGGTTCATATTTTAGATTGTACTTAGAGAAAGGAGAAGATGATTGTTTTTTTCATTTAGCTACTACTTTCTATTGTTTTAGCTTTGATTTCAGTGGGCATGCATAACTGTGGCTAAATAGTAAATATGGCTTTTACAGCGATTTCTTACAGTAACACTACCGGCCCCCATACTGTAAGTCACATCTGCCCATGAAAGATTGTGGTGCATCTTGGGATTGGGCTTATTGTGTCTAAAAAGATATAATTTAGCCACTTGTACGCATGCCCCCGCCCACTGAAATCAAAATCGCTAAAATCGCTAAAACGACAGAAAGCGGTAAATGAAATCTTTTCCTTTTCTCTAATTACAATCTAAAATGTGAACCCTTGTTGTAAAAAAAAGACAACAACATGCAGAACACGATTCTCTCTCTCTCTCTCTCTCTCTCTCTCTCTCTCTCTCTCTCTCTCTCTCTCTCTCTCTCTCTCATCTCGTGTCAAGGAGAGAAGTAGAGGTTTGCAAACATTGTAAACATATGCAGGACACCCCCTTCCCCCTCCCCTCTATCTGTCCCTCTTCAGTTCGGTGTGTGCGTGCACGCGTGTTGTGCATGCGTCTTGTTTTGTGTACGCTGTCGTTCTTTTTCTCTCGTTTCTTTCTTGTGAAAGGAGGAGGCTTCCCCGTGGGCTTGTGTACACACACACACACACACACACACACACACACACACACACACACACACACACACACACACACACACACACACACACACACACACACACACACACTGCAGAGGGCCTCACACACAAAGCTAGGTGCAACAACGCAACGTAACAAGCTCTGCTCTCTCTCTCTCTCTCTCTCTCTCGCTCTCTCTCTCTCTCTCTCTCTGTAGCCTTCTTCTTTCTTTTATTTTCTCTTCTCTTCTGTGCTCTTCTTTCAGAGCTTCTTGACAGTGACAGCTCCCTGTTCTCATTTGATGTGTGCTGGCCGGTCAAGGATAATGGTGCGTCATGGGACCGTTGTCATGGCTGTCAATGGGAACTGGGGGGGCGGGGGGCGTCAGGGGGCTCGAACCCGCCACACACACACACACACACACACACACACACCCACCACCAACACCCCCACCCCACCCCATTCCGCCTGCTGAAGATACCTTTTGTAGCCGTGAATCCTCGGCACGCTGTCTTTAGGCAAACAAACACCCGCTCGCGCGCAGGCACACACACACACACACACACCCCCACACCCGCGCGCGGTTAGGTTACATTATTTATACTTGACGTCCTCTATGTTGTCGTCGTATTCGACTACTGTTTTTTTGTGTGCGGGGGTGGGGGGGTAACTGCCCACCTAGGTCGCCTTAAAGGAGTAGTTCACCCCCAAAATGACTGTTGATTACTCATGGAGACTTGAGTTCAATAATATTTTATTTTTAATTTTTTTAATCAATGGGGGTAAATGTATTGCTATCACATTATTGTCTTAGGAATGCAACAAAAACTCAAAAATATTATTGAACTTAATTTTGGGGGTGAACTACTCCTTTTATGTTATTTTCTGTTCTATCTCCCCTCTCTGCATGCTCCCTTCCATTCTCTCTCACATTGTTCTTCTATCCTCCGCCTCCCTCCCTATATCTTCTTCTCCTCCTCCTCTCCTTCTCTCCTCCTCCTCAGTAGGACGTCCTCAGCGTCAGACAGTGCACTTTAAGACGCTGCTCATTCATTTAGTTCTGATTGAAACTCATGAGAATGTGAATGTCTTTGATGGAACTAAACTCTGTCTCTGTCTCTCTCTGTCTCTGTATCTCTCCCTCTCTCTCTCTCATTCTCATTCATTTAGAGTCTAATATCATTCACCTCTGGGTGGCGCCGCTGAGGTGTGGCTGCCAGGTGGAAGTGAAGTGGAAGAGGGTAAGACGTCTCTTTCACACACACACACACACACACACACACACACACACACACACACACACACACACACACACACTGAACAGCTGAAACAATAAGCTGTATTTATGGTGTGTTTGACGGGGGGGTGGATTTGTACGGCGGACTGCGAGCGAGGGGCAATCGCGGGGCGATGGAGGGGCCGCTCCTATTAAACTTTCATACAGCTTAACTCTGAGTTAAGGTGGGGTGGAGGCACGGGAACAGCCGTAACCGTGACGACCTGCCCATGAATAAATCCATGGGCTGTCAGATTATGGGACAGTGAGTTGCGGTGTTGGAAGAATACGTTGTCTCAAATATTTAGTACCACAGACAGTGTAGAAACAACAAGTAGTTGTAGTGTACAAGTAGTGTAAAAGTCAATTTGCTTTTCAAAATGTGCCGAAATTGTTTGAAAACAGCAGATTTACAAGCTCCCGTGATGTCACATTGAGACACACCGACAGCTTGTAGATCTGCTATAGCCAAATTATAGTAATGTAATTAATGTAAATCAGGGGTCTTCAACGATTTGTGGTCAAGGACCCCTTAGTCTAGAGAGAGATGAAGCAGGGACCCCCTACATCTAATATTAGATACCATATAGTATTATCATTTAACAGCACAATAGTCATTGTATTTTGGGTTCATGTAAATTTGTGTTTCCAGATATTTAACCACTTGAACCGTCAATAGTTAATAAACTTGACCTATCACTCTGTACTTAGTCTGCTCTTTTTCCCCTCTACACGAAACCTCTTTGCCAAAAATAGCCGCTCTACAAGCTTGTAGATCTGCTATTTTGGCTAAAGTTCTCAGAATATGGACGCTAGGGTTCAAGTGGTTAATATAGGCCTAGATAAGGAGTTAAAAAAACTTCTATCACACAAAGATTTGGAGGACCCCCTGTAGTAACTCTGAGGACCCCCTAGGAGTCCCGGGCCCCCTGTTGAAGACCCCTGCTTTAAATAATTGAAGTGGAGTGGAGTTTGCCTCTGAGATGTAGCGGCATAAAAGTACAAAGCATTGAGAGATGGAAACCGTGGCGACCTTCTAATAGAACTACAATGTGACACGACGTCGCCTTGCGTTGACGGAAAAAAATAAAAACCTTGGCTGTCAGATTACGGCTAACTTTAGCCGCGTCACGGTGACGCTCAGAGCAAAGCCAGTCTGACAGAAAGACAGAGGAGAACACGGCGGAGACCGGAGCAAGGAGAGAAGAGTTCAATCCTCTAGGGATTGTAAAACGGGGAGTATATTGTTGTGGCGAGGTGTCTCGCCGTAATACGGATGACACATTTTCGGGTATTACGCTTTTGCTCGCGCTGAGATGGAACTTGCGTCCGAGTGCATTGTTGTTTGATGTGGTGTGGTTGTTGTTTGGTAAAAAATAAATATATGAATAAGTACACGTCTGACTTCCTAAGAGGTTTAAGAGAGTGCAGGATAAGAGAGGCAGCTGATGTTAGGTGGATACTAGGTCATCCTTCTGTGTATAAATCCTAATTTATGCTCGGTCCCGTGCCGAGAAAGGCAGAGGGCCTACAAGCTCACGACACATCGCATTCGCGACACGGCCTGCTTTTAGGTTGCTGCTGCTTTTCCCTTCTTTTCCTTCACCCTGTTCTCTTCTCTTCTCTTCTCTTCTCTTCTCTTCTCTTCTCTTCTCTTCTCTTCTCTTCTCTTCTTTTCTCTGATTCAAGGTCAGACTTGCAACTGTCGTTGAATCATACAAAATCGGACGATGACTTGCAAGCTGCAATCTGAATGGTGTCTGTAAGTCGTACAGTATATCCTCTCCTGGGGGTCCCATGTGTGTGTATTGTGGGGGAGAGGGTTCTCAACGGGATAGTATAGTAGACCACTTCCAACCACTGCAGATGTCTTTTTGAGCATTGCAAAGCACTAGCATTAGTACGTATCTCCATGTCGGGATAGCCAAAATGTGTTAGTACAGTTCTCCATAGAGACCTGTGCTCATACAAATAAATTAACTGACATCACGGACAGAACGGCTCACACAAGGAGATATGCACGGGTGGCGTGTTTGCACCGCTCACTTTGCACAGGTGTGATTGCGTTAAAATATCCCGTCTATGATCCGTATGACATTCAAATAAGTCCCCGATTGCAACCGTTGAAACCTTGTTATTATTGTCGTCGTGCAGTTTTAACACATCTGGTGCCAACCCCGAGTTTCCCGAGTTTGTATTGATACCAACGCTGTGCCAACCCCGAGTTTCCCGAGTTTGGGCCGTTTTTGATTTTTTTTTTTTTTTTTTTTTCCAAAATTTTTTGGGACCTCCAGAAATGTATTAGGCATGATCGCGATCGCGAAATTGCATGTTTAACCCCCATACCAACCCATTCTTTCAAACATGGCAGCCATGTTTGTTTACATCTGTAGAAAACATAATGGCCCATAAATCATGAATGCCTGAACGGATTTCCAAGCGGATTTTTTTGTTTGAAAGCTGTGAACAGCATCTACACACGTGGTGCATCATCTAGGCATGGGCGTGCACTTTTTACACAATTGCACAATTACATGGAAGTCTATGGTAACCATGGCAACGCGAGACATTGAAGAGAAAAAATCATTGCAACATATTAAGATGCTTTCGTGGCTTCACGTTGTGTCCCAGATATGCGGTTCTGAGCGGAGAACAGAGAACAGGCCTCATCAATGATCATTACAGATCAGACAGCGCTCGCCGCTTACTTCAATGAAAACTCGCTTGTGCAGAGACACGCCCCTGATTAGCGCTGAGTCGACAATCTATGTTCCCAATTAACTACGCCTGGTCTGGAAGGACACAGACCGCTGCCATGTTGTACGCACGCAAACACACACGTGCGCGCGCGCAAGAGAGAGCATGCCCACACACTTACAAGTGTGCGTTTCCACCACATATCCTTGGGCAGTGGTTGAAAGTAACTAAGTACATATACTCAAGTACTGTACTTTAGTACGATTCTGAGCTACTTTTACTTTACACAAGAGTTTCCATATTGTTTATACTTTTTTATACTTGCTACTCCATTACATCCCAGAGGCAAAAAAAACTTACTTTGCAGATTTGTCTTGTTAATACAAAACATACGTGAACCAACTACTATTTTATACTTCGGCTGTTTGAAAATAGCTGATCTACAAGCTCATAAATGTCCCTTTGTGAGCTTGTATATCGGCTATTTTCGCTTTGGTACTTCAAGTACATCTTCATGCCAATACTTTTCTTACTTTTAAAGTGAAATTTAACTGAAGGAAAAAAAACACAACAGAACATGAGTACTTCTTCCAGCGCAGGCTCCAACCACATAACCTTGAGGGCAAACCTCAGGCACGCCTTCCCCGCGACGCGCGGCGCCACTAAAACAATCAGCCGAACATATTTCACGTCCAATTTCCTTTTGAAGCTCCCCTGGTTTATACGTGTCTCTGTAAACAGGTAGGCCGTGTATATACATCGATAGCCATGGACCTCCGGCCGCAAGGGCTACTTTGTGGGGTTCCACACGATTTGACGTGTAAATATTTGACGGGCGAAAAGGCAGGGGAAAAAAGGAGAGATGTTAATTTCAGCCATTTGTGTACTCTCAAGATTTGAACTGTTTTGTGATTTGAAACTCTACTGGCTTATACAATATATACAGCCTAGTGGCCTTTTGGTTAAGAGTGTCTGCCCTAAAATCCCCCTGCCGAGTCATACCAAAGACTAGGGAAAAAACAGTAATTGTACGACCCATCTCGATCCTTTTGTTACAGTAGTTGCAGGTTTCTGGTTATTGTGATTAACATAAACATAGACTGATCATTTCACATTAAAGCATTCCTTTTAATTATATTTAGAAGGCAAAATGAAACAGACTGGCACATTATGAATTGAATGAAATATGAACTTTGTTTTTGGAGCGGTGAAAGCGCTCCCAATAGACAGGTATGTCCGTGGGTATGTCCGTGGGTGGGTGGCTGGGTGGCTGGGTGGCTGGGTGGCTGGCTGGCTGGCCGTGTCCGTAGCCTGGCAATACCTTGAGTGGCCACACACAACACACTAGTTAAAGGAGGGGCGCTGTTTTGTGCAGGCCAGGCACACTCACCACTCACTCACAGGCACAGTTTACAGTTTACAGTTTAGGCATTTAGCAACACACACAGGGTATATCTGCTCAGATTCACCGCTCCACTTCGAACCGAGGTTTGATTTTTACTTACACTTTATACTGAGGCCCACTATATAAAGTATAGTGGGCCCGGGAACTTCTGTTTGCGGTATACCATAAAATACTGTGACCATCCCCACCAAAGACTATATTAATTGTACCCAGTACCCCCTCTGCAAAGGTTGGATATAAGTCCCTGTGACAGACTATCGTCATGTCCAGGCGGTGTACTTGTACATAATGTGACATGCAAGCGTCATGTCCAGGGGCTGTACCAGCTTTATTGTCACATCACAGGTTTACAGGTATTACGTGTCGTGTGCGTTCCCAACATTTCATCATAGTTTCTTGAGGCACACTCTTTTCTCTGCATTCTGTTTTTTGTGATTGTTTACCTTGTTTATTGTAAGTTGTTCTGGATAAGAGCTTCTGCTAAATGCCTAAAATGAAAATTGTGACCAAAGCTTTTTACTACTTACTTATACAACATACTTACATTACATACAGTATGTATAATGATGGGACCCCATTGGTATAGTCCTCGATCGTTCTTGCCTTTAGGAGATTTAATTTTAGATTTCTCTGTACATTTAAGAGGCAGATTAAGAAAGAGACACACGTACATGAAAATGCCATTAATTCATACCTGCAGACATGCCCCCACCGCTCATGTTTAGCGCCCTCAGCTAATTGGGGATGGAGGGTTAAAAGAAAGAAGGTGAAGGCCACCCTCCACCCCTTTAATGCTGGATTATAATTTTTTACATATTCCACAATGTTAATCAGAGACCTGCAACTAACAAAAGGAGAGATAATAAGATGGGTCATCCAATTACTGGTGCTGCTCGCTCTCTCTCTCTCTCTCTCTCTCTCTCTCTCTCTCTCTCTCTCTCTCTCTCTCTCTCTCTCTCTCTCTCTCTCTTTCTCTCTCTCTCTCTCTCTCTCTCGCCCCTAATTCTGTCCCTGTGTCCCTGTATCTCTACCTTTCACCTACAGCATGTGCATCCAGGCAGAGAGAGAGAGAGAGAGAGAGAGAGAGAGAGAGAGAGAGAGAGAGAGAGAGAGAGAGAGAGAGAGAGAGAGACAGACACTGTAAGCAGAGAGTCAGAGAGAGTGATAGATCTCTCATTTCAATGCACTCTCTCACAAATATGTTAATTCCACGTCCAGATATTCATACTCTTAATTAGCCAGGGCGTTGCTTGCTCCATTTTGATTGTCTCAACCACTGAGAGAGAGAGAGAGAGAGAGAGAGAGAGAGAGAGAGAGAGAGAGAGAGAGAGAGCGGCTTTACTCACTCAATGAGAATGTTAAATATGGCCTGGAGGTGATGGCTGAGGTATTGTTAGACACTGTACTCGGGTGAACTATTATTCCTGGGCCGCAGTAAATCCAGCTCCCTCGAGCCGCGTTTCCGCTTAGAGCGTGAAGTGATTGCTCTAATTCAAGTGGCACTCGTCACATTATTAGTATTGTTTGGCCTATATACATGCAGGACTCTGTCTACCTATGCAGCAGCGGAGAGAGATCTGACCGCACACTCCCCATCTCTCGCTCCGCCATCGCCTGATAGTGCAACTCAACTCCTTTTTTAATTACCGCTTAAAACTCTATCCACAAGTTTCCGCGGGAGTTTACTGGAGACTATCAGGACCAAACTTCCGGGTTTAACAGCAGACATACAAGCTCACGTCGCGTCGCAGATGCAACCCGTTGTGAGCTTGTAAATCGGCGGCGGAACCTCGGTGCAGACGTTTGCGCAATGCACTATGGGGCGTAGGAAACTCGTGGATATATACTGTACTTAGTTGACAGGGGTCGGTCCAGGTCCACTGGTATATTTGCCTCTACACCTCTACAGCTGACACACACACACACACACACACACACACACACACACACACACACACACACACACACACACACACACACACACACACACACACACACAGGGGGAGACTGGGTTTGAACCGGGAACTTTTTTGATTCCTAAGTGGCGGCTCTAACTCCCGAGCTACTGGCACCCATGTGCAAGCTACCCAATGAATTACAGTTACACAAATAATATTAAGAACAGTGCTCTAAAGGGCCTTTCTGTGTGGAGTTTGCATGTTCTCCCCATATCCCATAGGGTAGGTACCGTCACAAAAGACATGCAGTAATCCTAGTCTCTATACTGCCTCCCCCTGGCTACGTCCAACTGGGGAAACTCCCCCCGTCAGGTGAAAAGAAGCAGCTTGGACTCCTCATGCACAGAAGGAAGCTTGAAGTCAGTCCGTTGCTCTCCCCAGGTTGGCAGAGGGAGTGTAGCGCCCAGGACTACATTAGACAATTGACACTGGGTGGAAAAAATGGGTTACAAAAATTGTGGGATAAAAAAGAAAAGAAAAGAAGTGGTGGGGGAGGAAAAAACCCCATCAAATATCAAAACAAACCACTATCGAATAGGAATCAAAAAAGTGTGGGCAGAATACCTCAGTCTCTCGTTCAAGTCAAACACATCACAAAGCAACCATGCGTTCAAAGAAGACGGAACATTTCTCCCACAAAAACACATCATTAGACGAGGAATTAGAATCGTCTTTTTTTTTTCTTCTTTTCTTTTTTTTTGGTGAGGAACTGTGGGCGTTGGACTTTGACTCTTGGACGTCGTGTCGTCATGCCAACCTCGTTTGTTATTGATTCGTCTCCGGTGGAACTGCGTTGGTCAGAAGAGTTCAGCGTTTAGCTTGGGAGGAGAGAGAGAAAAAAAATGAAGAGAAGGTTTGGACGAGACCCGTTGTTGTTGTTGTTAAAAAAAACACTGAAGTGTAACAGCAATCATAAGTTAAAGGAAAACTAATTTAGTTCCTCCACAAGAGTAAAGTTTGTGTTGCTGTGCTGTTGGGAAGCAACCATGTACCATGTAGTTCACATTTACACTGTTAACCACATGAACCCTGAACTATTCTGGGGGCAACCATTCAGCTAACATTGCTATACAAGCTCTACGTGTTTTCCATTGAACTGAATTTTCATTAAAGAAATAATGGTAATTTAAAATTACACAGACCTACAAGTGGTGAGATTGTAGATGGGCTACTTTCAGTAAAGATATTGAGTCTACCAGTGACAACAGTAGGGTGCTTATAGTGCCCTATAGTGTTTATTAAACTCTTGACAGGTACAAATATTTTGTCCTGAGTGATATATTTGTTTAGTTAAAGCAATTATGTTGGATTCATGTTAATGTGTATTGTCAGACATTTAACCACTTAAATTGTCGATATTTTGTAAACTTGACCTTTCACTATGTACTTGGTCTGCTCTTTTTTACCTCTACACCAAACCTATTTGCCGAAAATAGCCGATCTACAAGCTCTCAACGCCTCGCAGCATGAAGCATTGAGAGCTTGTAGATCTGCTATTTTTTGGCTAAAGTTCTCCTCAGAATAGGGATGCGAGGGTTGTTAATTTAAAACAATGATCCTATCACACAAGGATTTGGTGGACCCCCTGTAGCAACTCTGAGGACCCCCTAGGGGTCCCGGACCCCCTGTTGAAGACCCCTGCATTAAAACCGCAAGGATTTTGCGTTGTACGTTCAGTTCACACCGCTACTCGGCAGAGCCTCCGGGTGCCATGCAGTGTTGTTTTTGACAGCAAATTTTGATTTAGTTTTAGTCATGTCTTTTGTATAAAATGCCATTTAGTTTTAGTCATAATTTCACTGACTAAAACTGAAACTGTCACCTGAAACGTTTTATTTTTTTAGTCCAATTTTAGGCGATTAAATCTACAGTTGATTTAGTCAACTGAAATGCATTTTGGCAGGCCTTGATGGCATCTTAATGACTGATTTTAAACTTGTTTGAGTGCTGAAAATAGCAGATCTACAAGCTCACAACGCGCTCAACACCTGAGAGCAACCAAACATAAAATGACTCTCTTCTCCACTAGTCCCTCCCTTTTAGTCTTTTTAACGTTTTAGTCTAGTTTTCATTTTGTTGACGAAATTGTCAATATATTTAGTCTTAATTTTAGTCATCACAGCTTCTTTTTATTACGTTTTTATTTCGTTTTCGTCAAAAACGCAGTCGACATCATTTTTCGTCATAGTTTTAGTCAACGAAATCAACACTGGTGCCATGCACCGCTCTTGGGAAACTGGGAAAAAATCCTCCTCGAATTAATTTCCACATTCTGCGCTCTTAAATGTGTCTCCTTTTCCTCACAATCAGAAACAGGATGTAATGCAATTAATTAAAATGGAAGGAAAGAAAATTACATATGCGGGCCTACAATATAATGAAAAGAGAAATGTTTTTTTTTTTTTTTTTTTTTTTTTTTTGCACTCCGGACACTAAAAGGGATATTTTATTAGTCATGTAAATCTGTCCTTTCTTCTTTTAAGAAAAAAAGCTGCTTGGCATATTTACTGTTGAATAGTGCTTAACATCCCCCACCACCCCAACCCCCCCAGAACCCCCTGCGGGGAAGAGAAGACCCTCTCCCCCCGATCCCTTACACAAATACAATGACCCAAATACTGTAAGAGGTTGAGGGTCTAGACATGTTGGTTTTAGAAAGAGAATTATATGAATATATATATACCGGTACGCCACACACATACGCACACACACACACCCCCCACACATGCGCGCGCGTGCACGCAGAAAAAGAAAAAAGGAAACAGCTCAATTAACCAGCAATGAAAACATACACACATACTGTATGCCCACACAAAAAGTACACTTGCTAGCTCGGGTAGCCTACAGATGTTGGCAATGAATCCTGATAAAAAAAAACTGTGTGCGTGTGCGTCTGTGTATGCGCGCACGTGTGTGTGTGCGTGTGTGTGTGTGTGTGTGTTTCTGTGTGTGTGTGTGTGTGTGTGTGTGTGTGTGTGTGTGTGTGTGTGTGTGTGTGTGTGTGTTTCTGTGTGTGTGTGTGTGTGTGTGTGTGTGTGTGTGTGTGTGTGTGTGTGCGCGTGTGTGTGTGTGTGTGTGTGTGTGTGTGTGTGTGTGTGCCTGAGAAAAGGTTTAACGATACATTTAATAGCGATACGATACTTATCACGATACATGGTAGACGATACGATACATGGACGATATCCGTTCATTCATTCAATGATTTAAAATCGATACAGTAACTATTTTGCAAAGAAATTAAATAATGTGAAATGTGTCAATTCTGCAGTTTTTTTAAGGGAATATATATTATTATGGATGTAAATAAGTTTCTCTAGCAAATACATGTTCATTATATTTCAACACATCTGAACAAACCTGCACCTTGACATAGAATAGAGATTACACACATGTATCGATAGACCAAGAGTAGCTATATGGAATGGGAAAGTAATTAGACCCCTCTTTTTCATTTTCCCTTTTGAAATTGCTAAATACAAGGCACTAATACTTAGTTTCTATACAATTGAATGTTTGCATTCCAGACGATTCGATACCGATTATCTGCACTGTAACACGATACGATACCAAAACGGTACAATATTTTGCTTTTACAAACGATATAGTAGATCAGGGGTCTTCACCGTTTTCAGGCCTTGGACCCCTTAGTTGAGAGAGAGATGAAGCAGGGACCCCCTTTCATAGATTCCATATAGTTTCATCGTTTGACAGCACGATCATCAGTGTATTTTGGATTCATGTTAATGCGTGTTTTCAATTATCTAACCACTTGAACGGCCAATAATTAATAAACTTGACCTTTCACTCTGTACTTAGTCTGCTCTTTTTCTTCTTCAAACCAAACCTCTTTGCCGAAAATAGACGATCTACAAGCTCACAACGCCTCGCGCAGCTTGTAGATCAGCTCTTTTTGGCTAAAGTTCTCAGAATATGGACGCTAGTTTTTAAGTGGTTAATGTAAAAAAGGAGGAAAAAAAAGCTTCTATCTCACAAAGATTTGGAGGACCCCATGTAGTAACTCTGAGGACCCCCTAGGGGTCCCTCTATCGTTACACCCCTAGAAACTACTGTATGCAAAATCCATCCTCTTTGGATTGTCTATTTTCAGCGCCGCGTACGATATATATATACGAATGGAAGCTTGAATCTGCCATTAATGTATGTGTGTTGTCATGCACTGCAGGGCATGGCTGACCCCACCCCTCCCGCTGTCTCCCCCACGCACCACCAAAACAACGCTATACCGAGAAATGTGATGTTGTTGTTGTTTTTTTGGAGAAATTTGACACCGGTCCAAAAGAGAGAGAGAGAGAGAGAGAGAGAGAGAGAGAGAGAGAGAGAGAGAGAGATCTCCTGGGGTCACGGGTCTATGTAAAAGATGTATTTTATTGTATTGTGTTTGTTTATTTTTTATTTTTTTGGTTTCCGTATACCTATCGCTGATTGAAGCAGCTGTGAATGGCACTCTGCCAAAAAGCTGTGGGCTAGATTTGGGCGATAGCTGCCCTCATGAACTGCCCTGAGATTATTATTATTTTATTTTTTACTTTTGGATGGATGGACACACACACACACACACACACACACACACACACACACACACACACACACACACACACACACACACACACACAGTAGAGCACAGCACACACAGTATCCATACAACCAACCATACTGTACCATATTCTAAAAACACGTATTTAGGTATCCCGACTCCTATGGCGCGAGAGAGAGAGAGAGAGAGAGAGAGAGAGAGAGAGAGAGAGAGAGAGAGAGAGAGAGAGAGAGAGAGAGAGAGAGAGAGAGAGAGATGTCCTTCCTATTGTTAAATTAATGTTAGGTGAGTTGCCATTACAGAAGTACTTTTACATTTAAACATAGGTGAAATAGCCAATGTGATATCATTTTAGCTACGATAAACCTATACATTATTTAATCTTAGCACTGTGACATCACTTACTTCTTTTGGCAACGTCGTTAATTGGCAATTGTTTTCAAAGTCTCGAGCCATAATATATCGTCATTGTCGGGTGAAAACCTTGTATGTCCAAAACCGTTCGTTTGGCATTTATCATTTTAAAAATGATTTAAACTAGCGAAAACAGCCAATCTACAACGCGTTGTGTGCTTGTAGATCTGCTGTTTTCACTACTTTTGTGCGACGGCCTTGTATGATGAAGCAGGCTTTGCTTTGCGAAAGAACGTACACATTAGAAACTTGGAGATACGAGGTTTCCACCCGACAACGACGATATGTAGCGCTTGCTGAGACCCTTCTAAAGAGTGAGAGTGGCAACGTTTGGCGTCAGTCTGATTTCTGCCTCATCCCCGTCAAAAAAAATATATCTACACTGTTGGAAGCTTAAGATGAGATGAAATGAGAGAAATACCACTGCAAATAACCTAAGTGTGAAAGCGTGGTTAGACCTCAGCGATTGTTCCGCCTGCTTGGCAGGACAGATAGAAGGAAAAAAAAGAAAAGAATAGGGCTTGAGTGGCGAGCCAATAAAACAAGCGGGCTGGTGGGGGAATCTCCGTGCATATTGAGAAGGTTTTATTCCTACTTAAATTCTCACTGTGAAAAGTACTAGACGACGTGCAGAGGAGAGAAAAAAAAAAGACGCACCTCGCCTCGATCGCTGCTACGCCTTCCCGACCTCGGTAATATTCATGTGACGTGATTGGGTTGGATTTGTGTCCGTCAAAAAAAATAAAATAAATAAAGGAACGGAGGGAAGTCGCGGGATCAACGCGTTGCGTGGAAGCGCCTCCCGGTCCTGTCAAAAAAGCTGGCGGGTGTATTTATACTCGCGAAACGGAGTGAGATACGACAAGAGAGAGAGAGAGAAATCTCCTGTCAGCTATTCTAACATAAAATATCAGACTTCACATTGTTCTGAGTCCTGGCGGCTAAGAAAGACTAAGCCTCTTGACTTATGCATTTTCTAGAAGTATCCCGAAAGAACCCTCGGAGTCTTTTTCCCCTCTCTCTCTTGAGCTGACCTTAATCTGAAATAGGTCTTCATAGACAGGTAAAGAGTGATAAGTGGACTAAAGAGATTCCTTGCTTTGAGAACACTATAGAATCATAAGCCTTATTCTCCCTCTTAAAGAGAAGGACTCTTATCGCTTATACGCTTGGCAATGACAAACAGGCGCGCGGGCCCTCCTCAGGTTCCAGCGTGGCGCGGGTGCTAGCGCTTGCTGCCAGCTAGCGGGCTAATGCATAGATTAGTTTACAAGTTTTTTTGGTCGCAACGCCAATTGGATTAAAGTGCCCCCCTCCCTCCCCCCACACTATTGAGACGGAGGGGTGTCTCCTGCGTATACGGTCAGTGCAAAGACAGAGCTGACAGACCTAAGTATGTTTATTTTTTCTTTTTGTTCTGCTGTTTAAAAGAAAAAAGGACGTATTATGACCCTCGTGTCGGTCACGATAAGCGTGGTTTGACAGCGCCTTGTGGTGAATCGTCTTTAACACTCCGCGCTCCGCTCCCGAGAGTGCGTGTTCGTGTGTGCGCGCGAGTGCAATTGCATCACTATTACTTGAGAGAGTCAAATGTCCCCCACAATTATTAGAGAAGAATTTGAGAAATTTGAGACGTTTTGATAACTGGCGTTGGGGTTAGAGCTAGACCTGATTTATTAGGCCTACGCAGTCGTCGCTCACTGAAAGCAACAGATCTACAAGCACACAACGCGTCACAGGGCGACACGGTAAGGGTTTAGGCAGAGCCTTGTATTAGAGAGTTTAGCCAGTGCGGGGTCAGAAAACAGCGCCGGTCACGTTGTTCAAGTTCATGTAACTCGAAATATCACTTTTCCCTTTTAGACTTTTAGACAATGCATTCTCTGAACTTCCGGTTCTCACTATTCGCCAATAAATGTGTATGTAGAAGACCTGGCCCCATGAAGTGGAACGGCGTTGGTCGCGACTCTCCAATTGAGGGCTCTGGGGTTAGGGTTGAAATTGTGTAGACATGGTGAAAAATTGCACTTATCAAATTGTCGCCACTAAAATGTCTAGTCTATATAATACAGTACTTCATTAATAATAATAAAGTGTTCTTTACCAACGCGCGTGCGAGCGTGTGTGTGTGTCAATGTGTGCGTGCGTGCATGCGTGCGTGTGTGTGAAGTGCTTATAACCTATAGGAGCCCCTTCTATTCGCCCTCGGGCAACTTCTTTTAATACCCCCCCTCCCCTCTCTCTCTGGCCCATGTCAAGATCAAACTGGTTGACGGGGGTCCGTATCTAATGCCCCCCACCCCTCCCCTCTCCTCCCCTCCCTCCCCTCCCTCCACCGGGGCCCCGATAGTCACACTAAATCACTTTCAACCACTCTGCGCAAAAAAGAAACCGCCGCTCCGCTCCGCACTTTATTTTCTCGCAGGGCCAAATTGGCCGGGGTCTCCGTCGTTAAGACTGTGAGCTTTATTTGATTAAGACCGCGGGGAAAACACGGAGCGGAGTGGTGAGGGACTGCACTGTGGCGTTCCTCACTCATATTTATACAAATCTGAACCCCCCCCCCCCTCTACCGCACACACACGCACGCAAGCGCACACACGCAGTCACGCACACGACAACACACACACGCACGCACGCACGCAGGCACACACACACACACACACACACACACACACACACACACACACACACACACACACACACACACACACACACACACAGTGGTGTAAAGTAACTAAGTACATTTACTTAAGTACTGTACTTAAGTACAGTTTTGAGGTATTTGTACTTTACTTGAGTATTTCCAATTTCCAATACTTTTACTTCTAGGCCTACTCCACTACATTTCAAATACTTTTACTCCACTACAATTATTTGAAAACTGTAGTTACTAGTTAGTTTGCAGATCTAAATTACAATATTATAAAACATTCATAAACCACTTAAGCCAGATTATGTACGGTGGCCATTTGAAAATAGCCGATCTACTTGTAGATCGGCTATTTTCAAAACTTTTGTTACTTTAAGTACATTTTGATGCCAATAATTTCATACTTTTACTCAAGTACATTTTGAATTCTGGACATTTACTCTTTCTCTGTTTCTATCCCTCCTCCTTTCTCCCACTCTCTCTCTCTCTCTCTCTCTCTCTCTCTCTCTCTCTCTCTCTCTCTCTCTCTCTCTCTCTCTCTCTCTCTCTCTCTCTAAAGCTCAGAGGTTAGTGGGGTGAATTAGCAGGCAGTAATAATAAATGGATGGTGAAGCGTAGTGTTTAGGTTATTCATGGTCGGGGGTTCGTTCATTGTCATGCCGTCAGATCACAGAGACATGGGGGTTCAAGAGCAAGTGGCCCTTCAGGGGCCCCCGGGGGCCCGGCCCCGAACACGGCCTCACCGCGGCGCGCCGCACTGAAGAGAGAGAGCGCTTTAATTGTTATTTTTGTACCGCACACACACACAGGCACTTGAGCGAGTCCGCACTCGTGCTTGCAAACACACACGCACACACACACGCGCGCATAAAGAGAGGGAGATTTGTCCCCATAGACGCCTGTCTCATTATAACAGCCAGCATTCATTCAGTTAGTCCTGCACACGGGATACGTGTGTGTGTGTGTGTGTGTGTGTGTGTGTGTGTGTGTGTGTGTGTGTGTGTGTGTGTGTGTGTGTGTGTGCGTGTGCGTGTGTGTGTGTTTAGTGACAAATACATTGCCCTTGTTAGCGATGTTTGTCTTTAACTGAGAGCGCTAACACATCCATTACCCCTCAGGTACGGGGGAATACTGTGTGTGTGTGTGTGTGTGTGTGTGTGTGTGTGTGTGTGTGTGTGTGTGTGTGTGTGTGTGTGTGTGTGTGTGTGTGTGTGTGTGTGTGTGTGTGTGTGTGTGTGTGTGTGTGTGCGCGTAAGTGTGTGTGTGTGTGTATGTGTGTGTGTGTGTGTGTGTGTGTGTGTGTGTGTGTGTGTGTGTGTGTGTGTGTGTGTGTGTAGAATGTTTGTTTTAGTGGTGTTGTCAGCAGTAGTTCTCAACCTTTTCAGGCTGTCACCCCCCAAATAATCATATTTTCACTGGGGACCCCCCTCCCACCCTGACGAGCACTAACAGTTGAGGAATTACATTTTGTATAACACGGTTGTATTGTGAAAATAGCCGATCTACATGCTCACAGAAAACAATGTTGCACATTAGGTTAATCATCTGGGGACCCCCCAACATACTTTGGGGACCCCCATGGGGGTCCCGACCCTCAGGTTGAGAACCACTGTTGTACAGTGTATTACCACAAACCCTGGTGTTGTGATCCTCCTCTATACACATTCATCTAGTCCACAACTTCACATTAATAACATGTCCCTATATTCCGGCGACAAGCACTCGATCCACTCGATCTGCAAGCTCAAATGTCACTGCGATGCCACACGGTTTGAACTTGTAGATCGATGCTTTTGTGTCGCACTATAGTGAAGTAGTAGCATTAATAGTAGTAGTAGCAGATGCTGTTGATCCAGAAGGACCCCTTACTGATGAAGCAGGGACCCCCGCTACAGATTGTATAAAATCGTGCTGCTGATTAAACCTTTTCATAGATCTCATTGCAGGGACGTGCAGAGGATGTTAGAGAGGTAGGGGCTGACATTACAAAAAGAGCCTTTTGTTGAAAATATCGAAAATAGCTCTTGATGGGCAATTCTTTCAACATGAGACGCTGCATTCAAGTTCAGGAGAGTTTGGACAAGGCAATTCTCTTTAATGATGCCTTCGGGTATGGCATGGAAAAAGGGCATTTGCATTTCTTTCACCATAGTACAAACTGCATTCATAGTCTTGAGAGGGCACTTTTTTACAGACGAATAAAAGGGCAGGGGCTCAAGCCCCCATGTCTATGTGTGCACGTGCTTGTCTCATAGATAACTTCACATTTGAGAGAGAGAGAGAGAGAGAGTGTGTGTGTGTGTAGAGAGAGAGAGAGAGAGAGAGAGAGAGGTACATTAGAATAATAAATGGCGGTGTTGCCTTTGGGACAGAAGGTAGACACACACATTAAACTAATGAGGCTAGAACAACTTTGTCACAAATGAATTGTGTAAATACATTGATCTGGTCTTCTCTCTTCTTTCTCTAGTCCTGTATCTCCTCTCCTCTCCTCTCCTCTCCTCTCCTCTCCTCTCCTCTCCTCTCCTCTCCTCTCCATACGTAGCAGGTTTTTCATTTAGCTAAAAGCTCAGTCAGAGGTCTATGAGAGTGATAATCCCCGTGCAGGCCACAGCTGCCGTTTCCACGGCGACGCTGATTAGTCGCCATGGAGTTTTTTTCTTTTTTTCTTTTTTTTGCATCTCATTTTATTTCTTCCTTCACATTTAGCATTTTTGGAACCTGCAACTCTCAGCGGGAGGGCTAACAGTTAGCGCTTAGCAGCAGTCGCTCACTGTCTGCATCCATTTTATTCCGGTTAATTCATTTTCAGAGCGCTGCACACACACGCGAGCGTGCGCGCGCACACACACACACACACACACACACACACACACACACACACACACACACACACACACACACACACACACACACACACACACATACGCACACACGCATACTCACATGCAATGCTTGTATGAATGTGCACACAAGCACGGGAAAAACTCTTTTAGAGTGGGCATGTGTGTTTATGTAGCATGTCTGTCTGCCTGTCAGTGTTTGCCTGTGTGTGTGTGTGTGTGTGTGTGTGTGTGTGTGTGTGTGTGTGTGACATGCTGCCAGTACTGCCGTCTCAGAGGAGTGGGGTTCGGTTGGTTTTGACCTTGGTCAGATCTAGTTTTAATTGCCTTTCGGACGGATTGTCAGTGTCCTGACGATGGGGTCAAAGGTCAACCCCATTCATTTGTCCCAAATGGGAAACAGTGTTTCTTTTATCTTTCATATAAGCATAAATTACAACAAATACACACACGTTACATCACAGTATTGGACAGTAACACATGCATTTACTTGAGCAGGCTACCGTTCTTAAAGGGATAGTTTAGATTGGGTCTACTAGTCAGAGAATATTATCAGAATAATGGCAAATCTGTGAATAAATTCCTTACCAAGAAATGTCTTTACCAATGTGTGTGTAAAGGTGTCTATAACACATCTAACAAAGTTTGAAATTCAAAATTCCTAGGAGAATTGTTTACAGCTGCTGAAAGTTGGGCTCCCATTGACTTTCTATACACTACTACAGGAAGAAAATACCTAGAAAAAAAATCTACTTTAAGTAGCATGTGAGGGGTCTAAATATAGGTGTTTGCCATGATTCTGAATCCATTGCAAGCATTTGTTTTGTTTTGTTTTGTGGGGGCACTTTTTTTTTCTTGTGCAAAACAAATGCTTGCAATTGATTCAGAATCATGACAAACCCTTAGTTAGAAGTTCTGCTTTAAGTTGCATGTGAGGGTTCTAACTTAGAACCCTCACATGGTACTTAAAGCAGATTTCTTTCCGGGTCCGGATTTCTTTTCTCAAGCCCTATTTTTATTGTTCGGATAGGTCTTTTCAAAAATAGATCAAATAAATGTTTATTTAAATTCAATCTTGACAAGGGTTCCCTGGCATAAAATATATATCAACTTGGGCATCCTTGACATGACAGTTCAAGAGAACCACTCACTGTGTCATTGTAACATTCCTTAGTATTATTTTATTGCAATGTCTCTGATCTAACTTCTGATCTCAATCTTTTTACTCCTTATTATTATTTCATTGTAATATCACTGATCGAGGACCTTATCCTCATAATCCTTTTAGTTGTTGTTTATCTCTGGATAAGAGCATTAGCTAATTGCAAACAAAAAAAAGAAAAAAACATAAAACAAGGTGTTAATTGAGCTAAGCGCAACGCACAGATAAACGTCATGCTCTCAACGCTAAACGACGCTCACTCGGGCTATCGGGTGCAGCTTTGTTACGCAGGTGTGTGTGCGTGTGTGTGTGTGTGTGTGTGTGTGTGTGTGAGCATGTGTGTGTGCGTGTGGACTCTCAGACAGAATTAAGGCGGAGGAACATAGCGTGGCGGGTGGAGTAGGCTCTTATCTTATTCGTGTGACGGGAGGTTCTGAGGCATCTATTAAAAGGTTGCGGGTTTAATTCCCTGAAGCAGGTGTAAGCCGTGCGGCTGAAGGTGTGAATTATTTCCAAATGAGCAGAACGCGGTTGAGGCTATAAGCCTCTCGTCTCTTCAGGTGCAAATTAAATAAGTCATGGTTTTCCGGAGATAATCCAGTCTGTATTGTCTGACGGCAAAAAGTTCCTCTCTGTCTATGGCATTGGTTCTCAAAGTGGGGTCTGCTGGGGACCCCCAGGGGTACTTGAGGGAGTTCCAGGTGGTCCCCAGCTAAATGATATTTCGGAACCAAATGGACCCAGAGTGTGCAAAAGGAACCAAATGGGACCCGTTTGTCTTTTTACAACAAGGGTTCATATTAGTCATTTAGATAGGACACAGCTTCTGGACACATTGAATTTGGAAACTTTGTCCAAATTTTTGACTGGTTGGGTATATCAAATAGTATTCTATATTTACTTGCATAATGTATTTACTTGTCATAATTATGCATTTGCCACCTCTGTAATTTACGGCCACACACAGAAGGACATGAAGACAGACAGACAGACAGACAGTATAAATCCTGAGTCTCATACCCACCATGCAGATCAAAAACCTTGCACATGAATAAAAAAGTTCACCAACGACTCCTCTCCTCTCCTCTCCTCTCCTCTCCTCTCCTCTCCTCTCCTCTCCTCTCCTCTCCTCTCCTCTCGCACTTCCAGCTGCTTTAGGATTTACTCGGTGTCTGAGCTAATACCTGGAGAAGGAAGGCAAAGCCTGACGGAAGGGATTATTCAATATGCCCTTCCTCTCTCACTGCCACTTCTACTCCTGTAAAATGTGTCACACACACACACACACACACACACACACACACACACACACACACACACACACACACACACACACACACACACACACACACACTAATCACATCTGTGAACAGGAGTTGCTTCCAACAGTTTAACCAAATCGCTCCTGTACGGCGGTGAACGATCTACAGCACGCAGTGAGAATGTACAGTAGATGTAAGACAGCTCAGGGCGACATGCAACCTCAACCTGGAGAGGTCACGCCAATTCTTTGCCATCGTACCAGTTACCCATGTATGGAGACCCCTGGTACCATATATGGAGATCCATGTACTGTATATGGAGATATGCTGTGAGAGCCCAAACATGCTTATACTAAGTTATTCGATATGTGAAAGTCCTATGACGTCTATGACCTCTGACATCATACCCTTTTATGCCCATACATGGAGATCCCTGTCTGTAGAACCAGCCACACAGATATGGGCTGTCTTGGCCATCTGTCTTGGCCATTATGGATTCTGTTAGTGTGGTATGTGGTCAATGTGGCCTCCATATATAGGCATTCCCATATGAAGTTCCGTAAGATATGGGCTTAATATTGATGACATGCAGGGAACTCCATACATGGGCATGAAAGGGATTCTCTTAGTGTGCCATCACAGTGATGTCAGAGCGGCAAACCCATTATGTTAATTTGATTGCCACGCCCGAGTTGCCCGAGTTATTCCCGATGTCCGCACTTGCCACTGCCCGAGTTGCCCGAGTTGGCAGCCATTTTGAAAAAATAAAAATAAAAATTTGGACCACCTTCTAACTACTAGGCATGATCGCGATCACGAAATTGCATGTTTAACCCCCATACCAACCCCATCTTTCAAACATGGCAGCCATATTTGTTTACAAATGAAGAAAACATAATGGCTGCTATCTCATGAATGCCTGAACGGATTTCCAAGCGGATGTTTTTGTTTGAAAGCTGTGAACAGCATGCACACACGTGGTGCATGATCTAGGCATGGGCGTGCATGATCCGTGCACTATGAATTACATGGAAGTCTATGGTGACTGGTGGCAGCCTGGAACTTCAAAGAGATGTTAAGGTGGCAACCATGGTGTTAGTGGTTCCCCTGACAAAAATGTATCTTTTTCTTTTCTTTTCCCCCCCTTTTTTTCCATAGATGAAAAGGAGCAGGAAGTGCACAAGAGTGTGTGTGTGTGTGTGTGTGTGTGTGTGTGTGTGTGTGTGTGTGTGTGTGTGCGTGTGCGTGCGTGCGCGTGCGCGTGCGTGTGCGTGTGTGTGTGTGTTCATATCTAAAGTGTTTATCAAAAGACATAATGTTCCCCCATCATCACCTAATAATCTCCATCTCTCACTTCTCATATCTTGCTCTCTCCCCGTCTTTCTGCCATCTCTCTCTGTTGTGGCATTGAGGAATTCGGTTAGAGAGAGAGAGAGAGAGAGAGAGAGAGAGAGAGAGAGAGAGAAAGAAAGAGAGAAAGAGAGAGAGGGGTAGGGGGTGGCAGGTGAATTATGGGTAGTTTAATTAGGTTGATCCGTCATGCATTGTGGCGTTGTGTGGGGAGCAGAGTCACTGTCATGACAGCACCAGAACAAAGGCCACGGCACACGTTCTCATAACATCTTCACTCCTTCCACTGACGTGTGTGCGTGTGTGCATGCGTGCGTGCGTGCAGCATATGTGTGTGTGTGTGTGCGTATTACAACTCACTAATATTAACATTGCACTATATAATTCACGATGTGTATATTTTTTACATTCATACCAGTGTGGTTCTCTCTCAGTCGACTACATCTCCTGATTTGATGTACTTTTAGACCATAACAAAGTCACATACATATGCATCGCATTTAAACAATTGTATATAACTATCATCGTCAATATTTAATATCAATGGTCTTTCGTCAGCTGTGTGCTCTGAACAAAACATAAATAACTCCTTATTTCACATGGGAGCATTTCGCTGTTTCTATGTGTCATCTTTTCAACACCCAAACCTAACCCTTCTCCTAACCCTAACCTCCGTGGGGTGAGTCGCTAACCCTCCCAACGCTCCGTTGTTCGAAAGAGCGAGATTTCACCATTTCACATTACCAAATGTAACCAGACCTGCAAAAAAAAGAAAGAAAAAAAGATGCATTAACATAGCATTTCTTTGACCCCGTCCTTGAGCCACAATTGGCCCCCGGTGCACACATTGGACAAACCTGATGTATATTTTAAAGGTTGTGTAAGTGATTTAATTTAAGTTTCAGTTTTCACGTAGGTGACAGGTGGGGGCCTTACTCCGATCACGATCAAGTGGGGGTGGGCCTTGGTGCACCGCTCCCACTCAACCATGATCAGAGGAAATATAATGACTAAAGCTAAGACTAAATATATTGACAATTTAATCCATAAATAAAAACTAGACTGAAATGTTGGGTAGGGACTGGTGGAGACCCAGTAGAACTAAAAGACAAGTAATTTTATGTTTGGTTGCGCTTGGTGTAATTCTGATATATTCTAATATTTAGTTGACTAAAACAAGACTAAAACCAAAACCTTTCAGTTGACTAAAATGTGACTAAAACTAAATCAAACTTACCTGTCGAAATCAACACTGTTCAAGGACCCCACAGAAGCAGCAGTAGTACCATTAAGACTCCCTAATCAGGAGATAAGCGACCATCAGGTCGCATACACAACATTTAGGCAATGGTAGGCAATCAGGAGGGAATATGGGAAAACATGGGACTTACTCCACTACATCTCAGAGCCAAATGTCATGTCATCTAAGTCATGTTGATGACATGACTTTAGAGATACTGTGTACCCCTTTGTGTGATTTTAGCCCAAAATCTGTAGGAGCAGTGTCCAAAAATGTGTTATTAAAAATCGGCCTGATGGTGGCGCTAAATGGGTCAGATCCATGTTGATGACATGACTGTAGTCATACTGTGTACCGCTTTGCGTGATTTTAGGGCAAAATCTGTTGGAGCAGTGTCCAAAAATGTGTTTTGAAAGAATCGGCCTCATGGTGGCGCTAGAAGAGGGGCATGTGAGAAATGAGGGGTTGTGGTTGTGGTTTGGCAGCCAATGAGTGTGTGTGCAAAGTTTGGCATGGATAGGGCCAACGGTGGCGGAGATATGAGTAGGGGAAAAGTGTGACGTGACGGACTGACTGACGGACGGACGGACGGACGGACGGACGGACGGACGGACGGACTTAATGACAGACAGCTTGTGGAGGTTTTGATAGTAACTGTGACCTGACGGTCACAACAAGGTGTTAAGTGGCTAAAAGCTGTGTTTAGCTTGGACTCATTACCACACAGGGTCGGCCTATTAGGAGTCCCTCCGCGGTGGCTTTACAAACCCTCACACACAATGCAGGCGTGTTATCACTCTCATCACATTGTACCACAAGCGATGGATCCGCCGCTTTTAAACCAGCAATAAATAGAAGTCCCATGTTTTCATCAGCCCAAATTAAGGATTTTCTCTCCACAATGAAACTCCAACCTTCCCCCCCCCAAAATAAAAAGGAAGACAAAAGACTTTTTAAACCCCCAAAAGTAAATGCTCGAGAGTGAGGAATCCCTTTTTCTCATCAACGGTTATGACAAAAAATGACTTTTTCGTTCCTCCCCCCTTTTAATGAATATTCTGGCACTTAGCATTGAGGCAAAGCTGCACGATTGTTCGTTGGGGTTGATAAATGGACGGCATGGGAGGTGATTTAGAAATGAGCATTAATCTGTAATCACGAGCCTAAAGAAGCGAAAGGCGAAGTAGAGAAAAAAAAAGAAAGAAAGAAAAAAAGGTAATTGATATCTAGGAAATGGGCAAGAGCCGCCCCTAAAACTTCTACAGATAGAACGTTAAGGAGATCAGCAGCATGTAATTAATTGCACAAAATGCAACGGCGGGAACTGTAATTCCCAAATCCGTCAAGGAAAAAAAAAAAAGAAAATGAAAAGTATTAATAATAAATAGAAAGGGCTTTGTTTTACTGTGCATTCAAATGTGTGTGATGAGTCTGTTAAAGAGGCAACAAACAGTTTGTTTAGTGGAGATATGGAAGGACAAGCCCAGATGAATGGCCGACAGTCATCAGCGTAGAACAAAACCAATTTACTCAAGTGTTGTAGTTTAGTAAAACGTTTGAGGTACTTTTACTTTACTTGAGTTTCAATAATACTCCAAAATCTTAGAGGCAAATATTGTACTTTTCCACCATAATTATTTGACAGCTTTGGTTACCAGCTACTGTACTTTGCAGATAATAGATTATGAATACAAAACATTCATTATAGCCACTTAAGCTCTATTGTATACTTTGATTATTCGGACACAACCAATCTACAGCTTGTAGATGTGCTATTTTCTAAAGAGTCGGCCAGAAGGAAAACAAAACTTTTAGTTTGGTACTGTACATATAGTTTAATGCTAATACTTCTGTGCTTTTACTCAAGTCAAATGCAAAGGACTTTTTATGTTGTGGTACTGCTACTTGTACTTAAGTAAAAGAAAATTAAATAAAATCTTCCGTCACTGTTTAGTGAAGATACGGAAGGCCGAGATGAATTCTCAGCCGTCATCAACCGCAGAACAAAACTCTCCACTTGGGGAGTCTTAATGTATTATCCATTCAGGGATTGATTAACTAGACAGTCTTCTTTATCCCCTTGACTGTTGATTATCCCCTCATTGTGTCAGATGACGGCTGTTTGTATGTCTGTGTTGTGTGTTTTCTATTGTCGTGCTTTGTTCTAATCCGACACCATGTGAACAAATGGACTTAGAGGGACAAGTCTCTCGTTTCGTAGAGGACAGAGAGGACATTAGCTCGGTGTTTCTCAACATAGGGTCCGGGGGCCCACCCCAGGTTCCAAACCCCGGACCCTTACTGATCTGTAATTCTGAGAGAGTGGGACCGCCAGTCTACAATGTAAAATCCCCAGATGTGTAAAGTAACTAAGTACATTTACTTACGTACTGTACTTCAGTACGATTTTGAGGTATTTATACTTTACTTGAGTATTTCCAATACTTTTACTTCTACTCCACTACATCTCAGATTCAAATATTGTACTTTTACTCCACTACAATTATTTGAAAACTTTAGTTACTAGTTACTTTGCAGATATAAATTATAATATAAAAAAAAAACATACATTAACCTCTTTAGCCCTGTTTAATACCTACCCTATTTGAAAATAGCGGTCTACAAGCTCACAACGCGTCACAATGCGATGCGTTGTGAGCTTGTAGATCTGCTATTTTCAAACATTATTGTACTTTTACTTTTGGCACATTTTGATGCCAATACTTTCATACTTTTACTCAAGTACATTATGAATTCCAGACTTTTACTTGTAACAGTATTCTACAAGCAGTATTGATACTTTTACTTTTTGAGTACTTTTACCACCACTGAAAATCCCCACTGTTAATTTAACTCTGAGAGTGGACACTTCAAGTGGGGGTTTTGGGTTTAGCATGGGCGAAAATAGGGCCCTCAGTGTTACAGACCTGTGAGGGTCCATTTGGTTAAATGTGTACACTCTCAGAGTTACAAGCCCGTAAGGTTCCATTTAGTTCCATTTGTACACTCTCAGAGTTACAAACCTGTAAGGGTCCATTTGGTTCAATTTGCACACTCTCAAAGTTACAGACATCATAAGGGTCCATTTGGACCCCTTGCGGTGGTTCCCGGTTGAATTCTTGACTCCCCTATGTTTGTGTTAAAGTGTCCTTGACCAAAATGCATTCCTTTACTTCTCCCGATGAGCTGGTTGATGCCTAGCATGATTTCCTCCACTTTATACATTTGCAACTGTACACCAGTGTTGTTTTTGACAGTAAATTTTGATTTAGTTTTAGTCATAGTCTTTTGAATAATATGTCATTTAGTTTTAGTCATAATTTAGTCACCTGAAAAGTTTTAGTTTTAGTCTAATTTTAGTCGACTAAATATCATAAGATTTTAGGCGACTAAATCTACAGTTGATTTAGTCAACTGAAATGTATTTTGGCAGGCCTTGATGGCATCGTAATTACACTTGGTTGTGTGCTGAAAAACGCGTTGTGAGCTTGTAGATCTGTGTTGTGAGCTTGTAGATCTGCTATTTTCAGCACGCATCACCGGAGAGCAACCAAACATAACATGACTCTCTTCTCCACTAGTCCCTCCCTAACGTTTTAGTTTAGTTTTTACGTATTTTGTTGACGAAATTGTCAATATATTTAGTCTTAGTTTTAGTCATCACAGCTTAGTTTTTATTTAGTTTTCGTCAGTGAAAAACACAAACATTTTTCGTCATAGTTTTAGTCAACAAAATCAACACTGCTGTACTTGTGTACCACACACGCACAGACATGCACACGCATACCTTCCGTATTCTTTTTCTTTCTTTCTTTTTTTTTTTTTGCCTGTGAAAGCCCATAGCTGTGTGAAGTGTGTCTGCCTTGTTTGAAACTTCAAAATGTTCCCGAGCGCTCAAGAGAAATTCATACTTTGTGTCTTAATTTGTATTGATGGCCTGGCACAAAGTAGCCAGCTTTGCACTTTTTTTGGAAGGGAGAAGATGTTTAAATGGAGATTAATTCAAAATTCTGCTTGCTCAGTACTTATAAAACTAAAGCAATTTATATTATTTTTTTCCCCCCTTAACGATCCTCTCTCTACTCTTCTCTCTCTCTCTCTCTCTCTCTCTCTCCCTCCCTCTCTCTCTCTCTCTCTCTCTCTCTCTCTCTCTCTCTCTCTCTCTCTCTCTCTGATTGCGGTAATGTAATCTAATTGTAATTATGATAGTATCTGAATCATGCAGACCTTAACATGATTGGAGCTACTCGTTGCATTAAAAACTAATTTTTTGAATAATGATGAAAGGGGGGGAACCGCTGGAAAATGTGGAAGCATTACATTATTATATTATTCTTTTCTCTTTTTTTTACTCCTTTATCTGCGTTTTGCGGCTTGGATCATTCTCTCACGACCCCCCCCCCACTCCCCCCAGCCCTCCACAATCCCCCCCACCCCGCCTACAGTCACAGCTCTGATGACAAGAGAGGAGTGGATTGAAAGAAAGGGGACAGAAAATGAGGGGAGTGTGTGTGTGTGTGCGTGTGTGTGTGTGTGTGTGTGTGTGTGTGTGTGTGTGTGTGTGTGTGTGTGTGTGTGTGTGTGTGTGTGTGTGTGTGTGTGTGTGTGTGTGTGTGTGTGTGTGTTACTATACTTACGAGGCCCATATGTCCCCACAAATATAAAGGAAAAGAGGAATAATAGATAAATAAGTAGACATTGTGAGGACAATTGCCTTGGTCTTCATTATAGAAGTAGTTTTATGTTTATTAGAAAAGTTGCGGGCAGGTTTATGATTACACATTTAGAGTTTATATTTAGGAGTTAGAGAGATGCCTGGTTTTACAGTCGCATCTCGGTGTCAAGCACTAAAATAGCCGATCTAAGCCTGTATTTTTCAATTACGTCCCAAAATGATGTCCTCCCAAGAATAGTATAGTTGTGAGTGTGCGTGTGTGTGCACATGCGAGAAGGGGTGGTGGGAGGGGTAACAGACCTCCCCAATTAAACATATCAGTGTAATCAATGGCTGCGGGATAGCTGTTCAGCTCTAACAGAGAGCCTAGTTCACTGTCGTCCCAAGAGGGAAGCTCTTATCGTGTACACATACACCCGCCCCCCTAAAATCCCCTCAGACACCTCCAACCACAGGGAGAGGTTTCTCTCTTGTCGGAGTGCTTGCAAATGCAGTGGTGTAGTAGTAACCAAGTTCACACGTTGAGGCACATTATTTGGCGAATATTCCCCAGAATAAGGACACTAGGGAAGACGGGAAGACACAGCATTAAGAGAGTGCAGGGGGCACTGTGGCGCAGTGGTTATAAGTGCTGTCGCCTCACAGCTTGAAGGTCCTGGGTTCGATTCCCTCCGGGGGACACTGTGGGCACTGGGGGCGTGTTCCCTCCTCCACGTCATCAGCGCCCACACCCTAGGTGGGGTTAGTGATAGGGCCTTTCTGTGTGGAGTTTGCATGTTCTCCCTGTGTCTCCTAGGGTATGTACCCTCACAAAATCATGCAGTAATCCTGGTCTCTATACTGCCTCCCCCTGGCCAGCCGGGGCACCTGATGGAGGGGAAAGGAACTGGTTGGAATAACGTGTTCCTTCCCACGCGCTACGTCCAAACCGGGGAAATCCCAGGTGAAAAGAAGCTGGGTTACAAAAAAAATTGTGGGATAAAGATTATTAAAAAAAAAGAGAGTGCAGAAGAAGCAAAAAGGTTTGCTTTGAAATAACAGTTGTAGCAGACCTGCAGTTTTTGAGGGGAGTTGGTTCCAGAGATGGTCTCTACACCTCATTGTCTCTACACCTCAAAACTGAAGTGTAGGCCAGTTCTGGGGACAGAAAGCAGACCATTCCCAGATGACCTGAGGGATGTGGATGGTTAGTGATATCGCACAAGAACGGAAATGTATTTTGGCCCCCTTTTGACAGTATTGTTAATGGTTGTAGTAGCCTGATACTAGAGGTGGTAGTGGTATTGGTAATATTTGGAGTTTTACTAGTAGCTGCGGTGAGTTTTAATTCAAAATGTGTTGGGGTGGATTTGGGAGTATAGCTCTTTTCCCTGGCCAGTGGGCCGGGAAAGATGAAAACTCTTATCGTTAATAAAAGCCACGGTATTTCACAAGCTGGAAATGTATTCATTCCTAACCTAGAATTTCAATGTGCTCCTGCGTTTTTTGGAGTGTTGTATCAGGCTCGACACGCTGGCAGGGAAATCGATGTCCGGGCAATCCTGATAGGAACAGCCAGCGTTCCACTCTGTTTGGACACACCAACCCTGTAAGCCGAAGTCATATTTTGCTGTGCAAAGGTGACGCGCGGGCGTCACGAGTATAGCAGATCTACAAGCTCGCGACATGTCGCGTCTGCGACACGTCGTGAGCTTGTAGGTCTGCTCTACTCTGCCTTTCTCGGTGCGTGACAGAACATACACTTATGGCCTTTTTTATGGTGTGGCTTATAGATGCTAACGGGATGAGGGAGGCACCGTGCATACCTGTCAGAGCGGAATATGAACTCTGTGGAATCACATTTAGTGTCCAGACTGCCTGGAGCGTGGCCAAGCTGTTCGTTTACACACACCCCAAAATACAGCCAAATGCAAAGCGAAGGTACACACTAAAAATACATGCTCCTTGAACCCAATTCATGGGTTACATTTGTAGTCCTAAACGGCCATGTTGAGGACCAACACATGTGTTTCTGGGTGTCTGATTGGCACAGAACTAATGTTCTACACCAATCAGAACACCTGTGTTGGTCCTCATCATGGCCGGTGTAGGACTACAAATGCAACCCATGAATTAAGGCAAACGTTTGGTGAATATAAGAGATGTGCAAGGTGTGGTGAAGGTTTTTTTCACACAATGAAGAATGAATATTGAACAGAAGATTGCTGAAGATATTTGATGTAGAAGGGAAATATTAGTGGATCTATAATAGAACCCTGGAGGATTTCAGTGTTTTTACTAATGTAAAAAAAAAAAAAAAAAAGGAAAAATAAAAGTCAGTCATGTTGATTTCAAGAGATGTCCACCCATTGAAGGTGGATCCCAGACTTCATGCGACCAATCTAGTGACGGCATTCATGTATGACATAATAATGCACGACTTTGGGCACGGTGTCAGCCTGATCGCAACCCCAATGAATTCAGTTCATATTTGAAAAAAAAAAAATATATATATATATATATTATTATGTGTAGGTGGGGGTAATCCCTTGCCCTACTGGCATTGCCCACAAGAAATGTGTCACTGAACGACCAAACACTCTCCAGAGAGAGAGAGAGAGAGAGAGAGAGAGAGAGAGAGGGTTAGCAGAGGTCTATAAAGGTGGAGGTAAACAGAGTCAGAGAGCAGAGAGAGAGATAAGCAAACAGCTTCCACAGCCCTGTAGGTTAAGCCGTTAAAGTATGAAATGACTCGCTAATGTGGAGCCGACTAGCTTAGCGGTGGGGGCTAATGGCTACAAAGCCCGAATGAAAACCTCTGCATGGAGAGACGGGGGGATGAGCAAGGCACAAGACCGTGCCCTCTCTCTCTCTCTCTCGCTCTCTCTCGCCCCATGGCGGGATCATTTACCTGCACGCTCCGTTTGGTCCCAGCAGGTCATGCTAACAGGTACTATAGCGCGGCGGCTTATTCGCCGATAGATCACGGCTGTCTGGTAGATTCCCCGCCTGGTAATGTGAGAGGCAGAGCCGCGGCTGCCGCCCGGGAGGCCGTGGGTAATTCACCTGCATGCGGAGGAGGTAATTCACGCAGGTAGCAGGGAGTCCCGTCCAATACAACCTCCTGTACACTGTTAACACTGTAGAGGAGTAAACCAGGACATTCTTGTTTGCGTATTTAGTGGTTGCTAATAGGCAACACACTATTGTTCTCGGTCCAAGACATTTTTTTGCAAAGTGAACCTGCTTGTTGTAACCTTTGCACGAAAGAAAAGTGCAAGTGTTTGGTCATGCTTCACACACTGTTGTCACTGTTGTCATGCTTCACAAGACATCATAATATACCGTTTTTCCCTATTGAGCTTGGCACATTTCCTGGGGCAAGCTGCTCAGATCACACACTCTCTCAAAAAACGCCTGCAATGTAGTGCATTTGAAACTACATTGCAGTGCACATCATGGGGTGATCACTGCTTGCCTCCTGTGAATTGTTTTAAGCGACGTGAGTGAGATGAAATAACCTGAGTGAAATGTGCCAATCTCAGGAAACAACGGTAAGAGAGAAAGACGGAATGTATATGCCGTTTGTTTGCTTGTTTGTTTGTTTCTTGTGCCCTGTCATTCGCCGTTGCCCTCAACGTTAATTGTTTGTCACCTTGGGAAGCGATGAAAGCCACACGTTCATGTGTTTATTATCGCAAACCCTTATTTATTTCAAAACGATGACTCGAAATTTGCATTTTATGATGATATGCTTTATTTGCACAAATCAAAAGAACAACCAAGAGTCTAAAGGTTTATTTGTCAGCCACTTGCACAAGTACAAGCACTGGAATGTGATGTGTTGTTTGTTCACGTATAACACCAGTACACCACCGTCTAGTCCAGAGGAAAGCTCGCAGGGCACCTTCTGCCAAGAGATATCACAAGCATGTACACGCACGCATACACACAAGGAAGCAAGCACGTACTGTAAGCACGGACCCATCATCTGCAGGAGATCCATCTGTGTCTGTATTTCCTCTTGATGCACCAGCGCACTTGGTGTCATTCACAGTGTTCGTGTGTGTGTGCGCGCGCATGTGCCTGTGCGCGTGTGTGCGCGACGCGTGCGTGCTCTTGACCAGATTACATTGTTGACTGATGTAGTTGCACGAGCGAGTGATATTTATTTATGAAATATTCCGAATCACAACAGGATGACAAAACATATCGTCACTGTCGCGCAGAAACCTCATATCTCCAAGTTTCAAATTTGTAGGCTTTTTCGCGAAGTAAAGCCCTGCTTCATCAGACATGGCCGTCGCACAAAAGTAGTGAAAACAGCAGATCTACAAGCACACAACGCCTCACGGTGCGAGGCGTTGTGCTTGTAGATCGTCTGTTTTCAATAGTTTAGTTCATTTTTTTAAATGATAAAAACGAACGGTTTTGGACATACAAGGTTTCCACCCAACAACGACGATATATATATCGATGAAATCCATTGTGAAATCAGTACAGAACATTCGGCATGAAGATAACAGAACTACAAGCTCAAAATGTGAGCCAGCGAAGATATCTCTATCGCAGAGTGAAAACAATGTGGCGTGCGTAGAGCCCTGGGGGACCCCGGTCAGCAAAGTATATGTATAGGGCCAGGACAAGGACCCCTTGGCTGAGAGAACGATAAGTCAAGGACCCTCCACTACTAATTGTGTTGCAGATCAGACCTTCTCCTCAGAATAGGGATGCGAGGGTTCAAGTGGTTCATGTAAAAAAAAAATGGTTGTTATCTCGACGATATGCTTTAAATATAAGGTGCTGGGAGTGAAAATTATAATGTTGGGGTGCCTCGGATTTAAAACATATTTATGGGGTGCCCTGAGACAAAAAAGTTTGGGAACCCCTGCCCTAGGGGTCCCGGACCCCCTGTTGAATTCTAGTGTTTAAGTGGCTAATTCACCCAGGTCAGGGGCATCACAAGGGAGGGGAAAGTGGGACTGAGTTACGAGGGCCCAAGGTGGAGGGGCCTTCATTATTTTATACTTTAGCTATTGAAAAATAGCAGTTAAACAAGCTCTCGGTGCTGCGCTGTGAGCTTGTAGATCTGCTATTTTTGAAAAGTCTTGAAAATGTTCGCAAGTGATTTTTTCAAGCGAACATTTCTAACTCATATTTTGCTTCTGGGGGGTCCCTGGAACTAGATATTTTGAGATGGAGGTCCGTGGCCAAATACATATCATTTTGGGGGTCCTTCACATGAAAAAGTTTGAGCACCACTCAAATAGAAACATGAAATATTCAATGACTTTTCATGATTTTTCAAAAATAGCAGATCAACAAGCTCGCAGCGCGGCTGTGAGCTTGTATATCTGCTATTTTTCAATAGTTAAAGCCCAAAATGTGAGTGAATCCTTGTAACAAGGGCCCAGAATTTGGTGCGACACCCCTGACCCGGGTACCAGTGTTGTCACATTCCATTCGAAACCGGCCTCTTCTTCCAAAGTTTTTCCTCCTCAAAGTTCACAGTGAACCTGAGCAGTAATTGGCATTCATACCGCGGGCCGCCTTATGTTTTCGTCTGCTTTGGGTTTCATTCTACTAATGAATATCTGATTGCTCATTAGGGCGCTAGCACTGTCCGAGGCGTCGTCGCAGTGCTGCACACACAAAGCATCTGGTCAGGAAAAAAAAAAGCTCTTCGTTAATTTTTGTTTTGCTGTTGTTCTTGTTGTTGTTTTGTCTGTAATTCCTCTGGCGTGAGACGGAGACTGGGTTGTAATTACGCATCGCTCTCCTCCGAGGTACGGTGCACCGGCGTCCATTAGAAACGCCATGTATAGCAGCCATTGTGTCTGCTTATCGCTAGATCTCTGAACGACGTTAACACGGCAAAGCGGTGTGAGATATTTGCACTGCGCGACGCAAAATCATTCCTTTCATTATTGTATCACTGTACCGGTGAACTCCCTTATGGATGGACGCACGCACGACTGAACCGACATGTCAGAAATACACGGTGGCGGCGCAAGAAAACAAAACAAATACAAAATAACCATTCTTTTCATTATCTTACTTCCTCATAGGCACACACGCACGCACGCACGCACGCACGCACGCACGCACGCACGCACGCACGCACGCACGCACGCACGCACGCACACACACACACACACACACACACACACACACACACACACACACACACACACTTCATTATCATAAATTATTTTCATGGGACTCTGGCATCCCTGTCGTGGCCATGTTGTTGAGAAATGTAAAAAAAGAAATACAAAAAATCCACAACCTTGTTACTTGTGAGCATGTAGATCGGCTGTGCTCGCTGGCCTATTTGTCGTATGAGGAAGTGCTTAGGCCCTAAAGTGGTTGACGTGAATTTCAAAGCGACTATTATCAGTCATGCACTTTTCAATTGCTGCCAGCCCTGAAGCCGAAATTACCCGATCTTCAAGCTCACAGCTTGGCATGCTGAGCCTGTGACACATTGCGAGCTTGTAGAACTACTATTTTTTTTTTGTCCGCAACACTGCCATGCAACTAAGTATAAATCTGGCATAACTCCAACCCCTTGTCCTGATCCTAACACCAACCTGAATCGTTTTCCTAATTGTAATTATAATTCTAAGCATGATTTCAAAGCCATAAAACAACCATTTCTCTCGTGCAGACCGGGGAAAACTGTCCTCGACCACGTCATATTTATCCAATTGTACTATACTTGCGGGGACATTTGGCCCTTCAGTAACACACGCGTGCGCGCACACACACACACACACACACACACACACACGCACACAGAGCGTGCGCGGTACAACAGGGGTGCGGTGTGAGGAGGATGAAGGCGGTAATGACGCTACACTCAGACTTTCACGGCCCTGCCGTTCATGACAATCCCATTTTCTGTGTAATTTCATGGTTGTCTTCTTGAATGAGGATATTGGCTGCTCTGAACCGCGAGGTCAGCCCCGCTCCACCACCACCACCACACTCCCTCTCTCTCTCTCTCTCTCTCTCTTTCTCTCTCTCTCGCTCTCTCTCTGGATTGTTCCGGCCCGTACGTGTTTCCCCTCCACTTGATGAAGAGTAATTCATCATTTACACCACAGAGTTCTGCCACTTTTTCTTTCATTTTTTTTTCTTTTCTCCCTTCTCTTTTTGTTGCTTTTTTCCTGTTCTCCCTTTCTTTTCATCTTCTCTCTCCCCTTGTCTTACTCTCTCTCTCCCTCCCTCTCTCTCTCTCTCTCTCTCTCCCCCTTCCATTTCCCCCTTTTCTCTCCACAATACACCTTTTCTTTCTATTCTCTACCTCTCCCCCATCTCTCTCTCTCTATCTCTCTCTCTCTCTCTCTCTCTCTCTCTCTCTCCCTCTCTTTCCCCCTCTCTCGCTCCAATCCCCCCGTGGTACCTACATAAGTTCTAAGGTCGGCGAGACAGACAGACAGATAGATAGATTCAATACAGCGCCGGGGCCGGAGGGGGTGTTGGGGGGTGGGGGTGGGGGGGCCGCGGACAGGGGCCAGACGTCCCTGCGAACAGGTTGGGCCCCTGGCGGCGGACCCCTTCCACCCCCACCCCCCTTCCCGCGGCCCTGGGCCATGATAGAGTTTGTCACCTCTCGTACCTCTGGAAGTCAAAGCCTGTCAACTCCGGCGTCTCTCTCCTTCCCTGAAGTGGCTTTGGCAGCCACTGGGGCATGGCAGCTCAAAATTGATTTTTTTTCTCCCTCCCAACCCCCCCTGACCCCCCCTCACCCCCCTTCCTCCTCTCCTGTTATTTCTGCCTTTACTCGAGATCAGCCAGGTTCCCTTAAGGGAGGAATTTGACAGGCAGCAGAAGCCTTTCGGGCCAATCACAAATGCTGTTATAAAGATATAAATATATATCTTTTACCTCGCTGTCGGGCCTAAGCCTTGTGTTACGTCCAAACCCTTTACTTTTCAGGAGGTGGAAAAACCTGCCTGATGTGTGTTTCCAACGGATCCAATTATTTAGTTCGCAAGCTCTTGTTTAATACTTTTCATTTGGTTCACACTTTTAGCACTTTCAAACTGGCCTCCCGATTCTGGGAATGGCACTGTAGGTCAGAGGTCTTCAATGTTTTCAGGCCAAGGACCCCTTAGTTGAGAGAGAGATGAGGCAGGGACCCCCCACAACCTGTTCATAGATTCCATATAGTTTCATTGTTTGACAGCACAATCGTCAGTGTATTTTGGAATCATGTCAATTTGTGTTCTCAGATATTTAACCACTTGAACCGTCAATACTTAACAAACTTAAACTAGACCTTTCACTCTACTTAGTCTGCTCTTTTTCCCCTCTACACCAAAGCTCTTTGCCAAAAATAGCGGATCTACAAGCTCACAACACCTTGCGCTGCGAGGCGTTGTGAGCTTGTAGATCTGCTATTTTTCGCTAAAGTTCTCAGAATATGGGCGCTAGGGTTCAAGTGGTTAATATAATAAGGGGGGGGGGGGGGGGGGGGGGGGGAACAAGTTTCTATCACACAAAGATTTGGAGGACCCCCTGTAATCCCCTGTTGAAGACCTCTGCTGTAGGTAAAAGAAAGGAGAAGAAAAAAGGGTGAGAAAAGAAAATAAGTCGCAATGCGACATGTCGTGAGCTTTTAGATATTGTAGCTATTTTCACTAGTTTTGTGTGACAGTCTTGAATGATGAGGCAGGGCTTTAATTTATGAAGAAAAAATAACATTTTGAAACTTGGAGATTACGATGTTTCTGCCCGACAGTGACTATATTATTGTGAGCATTAGTGATATGAATATACTGTAGGTTGAAGTGGTCCTTGAATGGGTTAAAGTAAGACATGTAGGGGGTGTTGGGGGGTGGGGGGTGTGGCAGGCAGGCAGGCTGACATTAATGTTTTAATTGTCTTTTCTTTAACACATATTGTTGGGTGATGTTAAGATGATGGAACATTATGAGGTCCGCTCGCTTTTAATCATTGTACCCTTCACAAGACCAACCGTGTCCGTGTGTGTGTGTGTGTGTGTGTGTGTGTGTGTGTGTGTGTGTGTGTGTGTGTGTGTGTGTGTGTGTGTGTGTGTGTGTGTGAGAGTGTGTGTGTGTGTGTGTGTGTGTGTGTGTGTGTGTGTGTGTGTGTGTGTGTGTGTGTGTGTGTGTGTGTGTGTGTGTGTGTGTGTGTGTGTGTGTGTGTGTGCGCGCGTGTGCGTGTGTGTGTGTGCGGGTGCGGGTGCGTGCACTTGTCAGAATTACCACATGTACAGTATCATCGAAGTTTTAAAACTACTAGAAGAATTTCATGACTTATCCTCCACACATAAGCACGCACACACACACGATTACACGCGCACACACACACACACACACACACACACGCATGCACGCACGCACGCGTGTGAGCCTGTAGGGTGTGTCGAAAATAGTTATCTATTTATTTATTTTTGTGTTTATTTATGTATTTAATGCAGCAGATTCTAACATGGCAGGACAGAAACACCAGGGCTCCACTGTAGCCATCGGGCGTCGCATCATCGTCAACGCAGGGAACGTTCCCTTTTTAATCAATGAAAGGTGCTCCATTGTCGCCGTTGCGTTCGGTGATGGCGTCCAACCTCAAAATTCGCCTCGGTACATTTTTGGACGCCGTCCGACGCCGGCATGCCGTACGATGACTGCAGTGGAGCCCTGGTGTAAGCAACACAGCTGAAGCTAAACAAAAGAATTAGACAGTTTCTTTTAGAGATAATAGGCAGTAGGTCTACTGACACACCTCATGGTTTGAAGAATTTACTTTCTTGACTTGGTGCCATAGTTTTGTTCTTTTTCTGTCTAAGAGGTTGACAGTACTTCATTAGACCCCCTGGTGTGGTTGTTATGAGCAATTATGTATTCCCTTTGTATTTTGGATTTCTTCCTGGAGGCTGACACCTTGTGGGTCAAAAGTGCTGATCCAATACATACTGAACTGAATACTGAACAACCAGGCATACTTAATGAACTGGTGGGTGGGGCCACATAAAAACCTAATTTGTAATATATGTAATATTTGTCTCCACCAGCCGAAGGCTGAGGGAGAGTATGTTTTCCCCTCCGTCCGTCCGTCCGTCCGTCCGTGCGTCCGTCCGTGCGTCCGTGCGTCCGTGCGTCCTCGCAGTTTGTGAACAGCTAATCTCAGTCACCGTTGGCCCGATCGCTGCCAAACTGAGCACACACACTCCCTGGATGCCAATCTAGAACCTCTGCCCCACATTTTTCAAATCGGCCTCATGGTGGCGCTATAACAGGCCGATTTGTGTGGCCTGG
This sequence comes from Nannobrachium achirus, assembly GCF_963921795.1. Taxonomy (NCBI): domain Eukaryota; kingdom Metazoa; phylum Chordata; class Actinopteri; order Myctophiformes; family Myctophidae; genus Nannobrachium; species Nannobrachium achirus. The sequence goes on along the minus strand of NC_137831.1, from coordinate 25,939,815 downwards.
TTGTTACCAGCTAATCTCCGGCGCCGTTGGCCCGATCGCTGCCAAACTGAGCACACACACTCCCTGGATGCTAATTCAGAACCTCTGCCCCACATTTTTTAAATCAGCCTCATGGTGGCGCTATAACAGGCCGATTTGTGTGGCCTGGTGGAGACCTGTGCTCGGAAGAGCACTGCTTCTAGTTTACAATCTGTTTGGTAGATTACATGTTAATACAATTTAACTTAAACAATTGCCGCGGTTGTATTTGGTGTCCCTGTTCTTCTATTGAGACATTTAGATCGTGTCAAAGGTCACGTCTCACCCCGAGAATTTTGAAGATGGCCAAGCCATTTATCTCCTGAGCAAGCAGGCAGGCTCTATTAGCTCGATTGTAAAAAAAGAAAAAAAGAAAATCCGAAGTAGAAGAGGGGAGGTCATTCATGAAATTCTCCCTGCTGGTTCAGTCCACCTCCAATTCTAGAAATAACTGCTTTACACCTGCAAACCTGTGATGTGACAAATAAAACGGATTTCGTTCATGATTCAAAATCAGCCTAGAGTTTCATCCTCCTTTAAAAGTCGTGAATCGGGTGGGAGGGGTGGAAAAATAATCTCAACCAACGCCTTTCTTTCGACGACAACAGACTGTCTCCGTTCTTTCAAAGCACCAAATTAACGAGTTGTGAAGAGAGAATGGGAGAAAAAGTTAAGTGGTCGGGGGGAGGTGTGTGTGTGTGTGTGTGTGTGTGTGTGTGTGTGTGTGTGTGTGTGTGTGTGTGTGTGTGTGTGTGTGTGTGTGTGTGTGTGTGTGTGTGTGTACACGCACGCGCGCCGCCAGGGGTGTCACACCAAATTCTGGGCCCTGGGCACAAGGATTCACTGCAAGTCTTTGAAGGTTTTTTGAAAAACATATGTTTCTATGTCAGTGGTTCTCAAACTTTTTCATGTGAAATCATATGTATTTGGCCATGGACTCCCATCTCAAAATATTTAGTTCCAGGGATCCCCCCGAAGCAAAATTTGAGTTACAAATGTTCGCTTAAAACATACATTCAACATTCAAAGATTTGCAAAAAAAAATCTAGATTTTTCAAAAATATCAGATCTACAAGCTCGCAGCGCGGCACTCGGTGCTGCGCTGTGAGCTTGTATATCTGCTATTTTTCAATAGCTAAAGTATAACCCTCCGCCTTGGGCCCTAGTAACTCAGTCCCACTTTCCCCTTCCCTTGTGACGCCCCTGCGTGCCGCTTGTGCGTGTGTGGGTGGCATCTCTGTCCGCGGAAACGCGTTCTGAAGGATCTGTAATTTTCAAAGTGCTCTGCATTTAAATGTCCCTTTTTATTGGCGAACAGCCCTAAGTCGCTCCCTTCAAAAGCGCGGCCCTGCCTGCCTGCCGTAATTAGACGCAAGCGAGACAGCTGTCTGACTGGCTGCAACACACAGCCATTAGAGGAAAAGAAGAGGTCAATTCTCTCACAGAATGGCTACTGTTCCCCCCGATTGTCATTAATTTGCCACTTCAAAGCAAGCGCGAGCGCGCGACACGCCGCACACTCACACATGTGTGCACGCTCACATACACACGCGCGCACGCTGACAAGTGGAATAAGTCGCACTTATCTCTGAAACTGAGGCCCATTACGGCACACTTCAAAACTTTCTCAAGACCTGATAATAGTTTCAGTTCGTTAAAACGGCTGTAATCCGGAACTTATTTTTAATGAATGAAATTACATTTTTAACCAATCCGTAACGGTATGGAGGATGTTGGAGGTGGTTTTACTCATCACCTAGGGCTAGGGTGATATGACGCAATTATTTAAAACTTTTGCCTCGATTATTAAACACCAACACGAAAAAGCGGATCTACAAGTTCACAATGCGTCGTAACATGACCCGTTGTGAGCTTGTATAGGTGAGCTATTTTCATTTTTGGTTGTCGAAATATTTGTGGTTAATTGCTCATCCCTGGTAACACCTTGTGTGGATTGAATGACCACTGTGATTCGTCTGTTTGAATTGAAATGGGCGGGGCTTCCAGTGTATATAAAGGGCACATGAGGGGGCACGTTGGGCGCAGTGGTTAGCGCTGTCTCCTCACAGCTAGAAGGTCCTGGGTTCGATTCCCGCCGGGGGACGCTGTGGGCGCTGGGGGCGTGTTCCCTCTTCCACGTCATCAGCGCCCACACCCTAGGTGGGGTTGGCGAAAGGCCTTTCTGTGTGGAGTTTGCATGATCTCCCCGTGTCTCCTAGGGTAGATACCCTCACAAAAACATGCAGTGATCCTGGTCTATAATTCCGCCCCCTGGCCAGCTGGGGTGCCTGATGGAGGGGAAAGGAACTGGTTGGAATAACGTGTTTCTTCTACGCGCTACGTCCAAACCGGGGAAATCCCCACTGTCAGGTGAAAAGAAGCAACTTGGACTACTCATGCATAGAAGGAAGCATGAGGTCAGTCCATTGTCTACCCAGGCGCGGCAGAGGGAGAGCAGAGCCCAGGATAACAATTGGCACTGGGTTAAAATGGGTTACAAAATCGCGGGACAGAAATTATAAATGTATAAAGGGCACGTGAGGCAGGTGTTTCCTGGGAGGTCTCAGAAGGAATGCAACTGCCAAAGGTGTAAGGTAGCTGGCTCTCTAGAAGACTTTGTTGATTTGTCCCTTTTTTTATCTCTTGAATAGATTTGTCGACTTCTCCAAGCCGATGTCCCCGCATTCCAATTTGGCGAAGTTCTCTCCTCTCTGGAAGAAGACGTTTGATAAGAGCATCAAAGAGCTGGCGTCCTCATCAGAAGAAGTGTAACTTTTTACCGCGTTCCACTTCCACCTTGCATGGTCTCCGTCTCTCCTCCCCTTACCTCGACGCTTTCATCTGCCAGCGCTTTCCCGCCGTCGGAAGGTAAATACGTGTGAAATGAAGACATGTGTTTTTCAATCTTTTTGTCACGACTTCTCCCCCGCTTCTCTGATTATTAAACTTTTTGGCAACATCGCGGTGCGCGTGTGCAGCTTTTTGCCTGAGCTGCCAACAACATGCACAGTGTGGGGAAGTAACTAAGTAGATTTACTCACATAATGTACATGAGGAATTTTGAGGTTTTCTTTTACTTCGCTTGGGCTTTTTGCTCCTCTACAACTATTAAACCTCAGTTATAAGTCACTTTGTAGATTTAGATTATCGATACAAAGCATACCTTTTAAGCCCTATTTTATGCTTCATCTATTAAAAGAAAATGCTGATCTACAAGCTGATTTGTGAGCTTGTAGATCGGCTATTCTTGAAAGATTTTGTCACATTTTGAAAACTTCTGAAATGGGACATTCTGTATATACATACTGTATATATCATCGTTGTCGGGGGGAAACCTTGTATGTCCAAAACCGTTTGTTTTGTATTTATCATTTTTAAAATGGTTTAAACTAGTGAAAACGGCAGATCTACAAGCACACAACGCATCGCACGTTGTGTGCTTGTCGATCAGCTGTTTTCACTACTTTTGTGTGACGGCCTTGTGTGATGAAGCAGTGCTTCACTTTGCGAAAAGATTTACAAATTTGAAACTTGGAGATACGAGGTTTCTGCCCGACAGTGACGATATGCTGTATACAGTATAAAGATAGATAGATTCTAGTCCATTTTAATGACGAGGCTTTTGTACTTTTACTCAAGACTTTTACTTGTAACAGAGTAGCTTAACATTGTGGTATTGTTACGTTTTTTACTTAAATAAAACATTCAAGTCCTTTCTCCCACCACTATACCACAACCACCTGGGAACACAGAGTGTTCCACAGTACATCTGACATCCATTGCACCTATCAGGAGGCTCCTGAGTGGAACAGAGTGATTGTGGGATACATAGGTTATTTGTTCTGGAACGTGATGCTCGCTCGCTCCCTTCCTGATGTTTATTGTTCCCCGCTAGACAAGTGGAAGTTATTTGAGGCATACGTCAAGCAAAGATCGCCTAAATCTGGTCTCTATTAAGACAGAGAACGTAGATCTGTGTCACGTATAAGCAATATTGTTTTATACTTTGGCTATGAGCTTGTATATCTGCTATTTTTGAAGAAGAAAAAAAAACGTGAAACTTTGTGCAAATCTTTCTATATTTTTAAAGCGATAATTTTTCTGGGAGGTCCCTGGAACAAAATATTTTGAGATGGGGGTCCGCGGTCAAATACATATAATTCTAGGGGTCCTTGACGTTAAAAAAACGTTGAGCTCCACAGATAAAGAAACATATTGGTTTTTCAGAAAAACTTCAGGATTAAAGACATTTGTAGGTATTTTTCAGGTCTTGATGGGTTAAAGTAACTAAATACATTTTACCTCCATTTTAAAGGAATACTTCATCCAGAAAGGCATTTTTTTCCTATCAATTACTCAAACCACAAAGCCTTCCTAGACCAATCTTAACATGAGCAAAATTAAAACCATATTCAAAACAGTGGTTTTCAACCCTTTTCACGTCAAGGTCCATAATTTTTTCGGCATTTGAGCCACGGACCACCATTTCACGAGATTTAGCCTCCCAGACCCCCCAAACTTAGAATATTTTTCTTATCGTTGGATACGATTTTGTCCACAATCCCAAGCTGTATTGATGTGGTACTATAGGAGAGATAACAGGCAAACATTGATCAAAATAAAAATTCTCCTAAAATTCTCTAATTGTTTGGACTTCTTGTAAATTAAGTAGGCTAATGCATGTGTTTAACCATAATGTAACTCTTGAGCGTAAAATAAAACCAAATGGATCCGTAAGGGCCCATTTGTGTATATGTTACAGGGTAACTGGGTAACTCAGGGAGACTGTGGTAAGAGCGCTCGTTTTGTAGTTCACCACACACTAATCACCACCAGATGGCGACGCAGCCATTCAATAGTGAAGGCGCTGACGTCACTCGTTTGCGACTCTCTTTCTTTATTTACTAGCCTAGCCTAGCCTAGCCTAGCCTAGCCTAGCCTAGCCTAGCTTAGCCATTAGCTCCATTGTAGTCACTTGGACAGGGCGTTTATCGTGGGCTTGCCCAGGCCTTACGGCCTGGGCATAAATATAACGATTGCATTCACCACGGCTTCGTAACTCGCGCGGCGCTCCGCCGGCCGCTGGAGACATTTGTAGGTATTTTTCAGGTCTTGATGGGTTAAAGTAACTAAATACATTTTACCTCCATTTTAAAGGAATACTTCATCCAGAAAGGCATTTTTTTCCTATCAATTACTCAAACCACAAAGCCTTCCTAGACCAATCTTAACATGAGCAAAATTAAAACCATATTCAAAACAGTGGTTTTCAACCCTTTTCACGTCAAGGTCCATAATTTTTTCGGCATTTGAGCCACGGACCACCATTTCACGAGATTTAGCCTCCCAGACCCCCCAAACTTAGAATATTTTTCTTATCGTTGGATACGATTTTGTCCACAATCCCAAGCTGTATTGATGTGGTACTATAGGAGAGATAACAGGCAAACATCGATCAAAATAAAAATTCTCCTAAAATTCTCTAATTGTTTGGACTTCTTGTAAATTAAGTAGGCTAATGCATGTGTTTAACCATAATGTAACTCTTGAGCGTAAAATAAAACCAAATGGATCCGTAAGGGCCCATTTGTGTATATGTTACAGGGTAACTGGGTAACTCAGGGAGACTGTGGTAAGAGCGCTCGTTTTGTAGTTCACCACACACTAATCACCACCAGATGGCGACGCAGCCATTCAATAGTGAAGGCGCTGACGTCACTCGTTTGCGACTCTCTTTCTTTATTTACTAGCCTAGCCTAGCCTAGCCTAGCCTAGCCTAGCCTAGCCTAGCTTAGCCATTAGCTCCATTGTAGTCACTTGGACAGGGCGTTTATCGTGGGCTTGCCCAGGCCTTACGGCCTGGGCATAAATATAACGATTGCATTCACCACGGCTTCGTAACTCGCGCGGCGCTCCGCCGGCCGCGCGGCCCTGGTCCGCTCTTCGCGGCCACTCGCGCCTGCGGCGCTCGGGGGCGAAGAGCAGGACCAAGGTCCGCTGGCCTTCGCGCCGCTTGCAATGTCGTGGACAATCGAGTGGCTCCGCCTGGAGGACGTTGTTGTGGCGACCGCTTGTTCCGCCCTGTGCGGCACGGCAAGCGCTCCGTTTCTCTAATTCTCTGAGACGCAAAAAAAACGTGACATATACATATTGTTGTTGAATTGAAGTGTGGTGAGTAAATAGATAGACAACTTGCTGTTGTTATATTTTATTTTTATTTTTATTTATTTGTAATATTAATGCCCTACTTGGTCATACTACAACGTCAGACAAAATAATCAAAAGTGTCAGATCTACAGCTAGTCGATCGGCTACTTTAGCAAATTTTGGAATTGAAATCCTGAAAAGTAGACGAATTACTTGAGGGCTTACGTAAAAAAAAGTACATAAAACGTTTGATCGGGTGTGCATGTTTGTCTGCTTGTCAGTATGAGTACGGCCTCAACAGCTGCAATACCACTGTGGGTGAATGACCTTCATGTGACGCTGTTGAGCAGCTTTAAGGTTCATTCATACTCCAGGTGAGGTGAGTAGCAACTATCCGTGGTGTAGTTTTCCAAAGTCAGAAAACTACAACACTACGTTACTCACCTGACACATCTCTCTGTTTTTACTGACCGACATCACTGATATACGATGGCCTCCGCTAAGCTGCTCACCTAAAAGTGAGTAGCACCTCACTCCCACTGGGTGGGATTCTTTTGAAAAGTTCTGGCAAATGTCTTTTGAAATTATTTTTTGGGGAAAATAGGGCACAGAAAGGAGAAACGACCATATTAAAGCATTCATTGTGTGTTCTTTTAAAACAGTGGTGAAATGGTCTCATCAGCAAAAGAGTGGGGTATAGGCTACCGCCAACAATAAATAATAATTACCGTGCTCGTTTGCAGAAATTTGGAAGCCGTTCCAAGGATACTCCTGTCCAATTAACACATTCAGACTCCATTAGGCACACCATGCTAGGAGAATGTGGCTGTTGAAATGCTTAGATTTTGGTGTTGTCGTAATAATAATTTCATTGTGTCTGTTACATTTCCTAGACAGACAGACCGACACACACAGATATCACAATCAACATTTGAACCATGTGTCTGTGAAATGTAGAATAGAATCATTTTATTGCCATCAGTAAATGACAAGCAATAAAAAATGTAGACATGGCCTAAATCAGTAGTTCTCAACCTTTTCAGTCCCTCAAAATGATCATATTTAAACTGGGGACCTCCACCCTGATAAGCACTTGGAATTGTAGGCATTACATTTAGTTTGACTCCATTCCAAATATTGAAATATTGACATTGAGTATTTGCTTCTTTTTTATATTATTTGACCATTTGGCCAATGTTTGACCTGTTATTATAGTACAGTTTGTTGATTGCATGCAGTAATCATCTTTTTTCTTTCTTTTTTTCTTTCATCAAAAAGGTTTTAAAAGTCCTCAAATTGTCACTTCACTGTCATCTGGAGACCCCCCCCCCCCCCCCCCCCCCCCTCCAAACCCTGTGGGGACCCCCCTGGTGGTCGCGGCCCACAGGTTGAGAACCCCTGGGTTAAATCCCCCAAAAAGGCAGAAGCTCGTTTTCCATTGGGGTCCACTCGACAGGAACTACCGCTCTCTGAGCACTGAATCATTTAGTCAAATGAGGACGTGGAGTGTAGGTCACACCACTCACTGTCTGTGATCATTTCCCACATTTTGTCGTCAACGTTCCCTGCTGCTTTCAACCGTTTTACGAGAGCAGGTGTCAGTTTATTCGATATCTCATTTTTTTTTTGGAACGCCGCTCGTCAAAACGTCCGTCCTTGGAAACAAGCGGGTGGATTTGATCACTACACCTCCGCGTTTGATTGAAACAAATCACGTGTCGTTCTGCTCCGCTTTGGAAGCCAGTTTCTCTCTCTCCCCCCATCTCTCTCTCCTCTCTCTCATCTTTGTGTCATCCCTGAGAGAGCTTACCTCCAGATTTGTCAAGTCCGCGGCGCGTACCTTGGCAGGCGGGGTGCTAAACATATGGCGTAGCTAAGTGTCCATTATCAGTCATTCCTCGTACATCACACACACACACACATAGCTGTTAAAACCCACAGATTCATCACTGGCATAGTAGCACTTTTTTTTGGTTATTTATTCCAATCTGTACACCGTTAAATAATGACAGATGAGTCAACTACCTAAAAGCTTCACTGAAGCAGAAATATCGCCCAGATCAAAATGACTTCCAGAGCCTCTGCCAATAGTTGCCTCTCACTAATTGACTTTCAGACGCTCGGAACTGTTTGTAGCTCGCTTGAAACTCGTTTTGCGTTTTTTAATCCCCCAGTGCGTTTGGTTGACCCGCTTGTGTTTATTAGAGTAAATAGAAATGTGTTTCATTAGGAGGGCTGCTCTGACTAGCCTTGATTCATGTACATCACAAAAGTTTAGTATATTTCTAATACATGATTACAGGAAAAAAAGGCACACATAATGTCACGGCAAATTCCACAAATGCCACAAAAAGAATCATGAAATAATGCCACAAAAAAGTCATAATGCAAAAAAAACAACAACATTGTGATCCCAGGAGCGGTTAATATTACTGGATGTGTCCATCAAACAAATTGTACAGTCATCGTTTTGAGTAACTTCCAAGACTATTAATTTTGCCCTCGACATGTCAAGCATAAAAAAAACATATTCTCACTTTGTGAAGCTTTATGTGGGTAAACATGGATCTGTTACTGACAGTCCAATTGAGTCAACTGAGCAAAAATAGCGATGTTGTGAGTTTTTAGATCTGATATTTTCACAATTTTTTTGTATTATTTTGAACAATTGTGAAAGTTTTTTGCTTATGACATGCCCAAAATAGCGATAGATTATGAATTGATTATTGTATTACATTAGTGATTAGCAATATAGGTTAGATATATATTTATTTCTAATAATCCACTAAATCAATTACTTTGATTGACTGCTACACCTAGATGTGACATTACATTACAGAACGTATTAACATAAATGAATAACTTTGCAACCAAAGCTCTTGACATCTCAAACTAAACACATAAAAAAGCTATACCATTCTGACGTTACAGTGGGCTTCTCCGCTGTCACGCAACATGTTAATGAGCGCATAAATGATCATACGTCATGCTAATGAGCAGCATGGATGTCACTGCTGCTGGGTGGAAACCTTGTATGTCCAAAACCCCCACTTAACAGAAAGCACATTTCTGGAAAGCCCCCCCCCACACACACACACACAAATGTCCATGATTTAAAAAAAATAGCAGATCTACAAGCTCATAGCGTGGCACTTGTGCCTCGTTATAAGCTTGTGTATCTGCTATTTTTGAATAGCTTAGAGGAGTAAATCACCCCCAAAATGAATTCAAGTCAATAATATTTCTTTGTATTTGTAACATTCCTAAAGACAATTTGATTATTGTACATTTACCCCCATTGATTCCAGATGGGGACCCAAATGCATTTGCGTCCCCATCCGGAATCAATGGGGGAACATTTATTGTAATCAGATTATTGTCTTAGGAATGCGACAAAAATCTAAAAATATTATTGAACTCAAGTCTCCCTGGCTTGAGTAATCAATAGAAAAAATGACATTTTGGGTATTTTAAGTATAAAATAACGGTCTAAAGTGACACAGAGGATGTCCGGGTCTAAATGGGTTCATTTATGGGGATAAAAACAAACAAACAAACAAACAAACAAACAAACAAAACGTAAAAGGTTGATCAGTGCATAGTGCCAATCCTGCAATGCTATTGGCTGTGTCATTTACATCATGTTCTGTTATGAGAGTGTGCTGTTGCAAAATTGTATCTTTTATTTCTATCTTGTACATATGTAAATGTAATTGTGTCATATTGTGTTTTATGTATATTGTGTTAGTCTGAAGGTTGTTTATTTTCCCCCATTCATTCAATCTTTATTTATGTTATCAGAGATACATTGATGGCAGAACTCTCATCTTCAATGATGCTGAGATTACAAAAGGCACAACACAACAGAGTAATAATATTGAAATACTGCATATTAAGAACACAGAAGACAAAACAGGTTGAAAGACAGATTATAAAAACCCAGAAAACAATGAGACACCTTAATTAAAACAATGACAATTTGAAACAACAATATTAATGCCAAATTAATTCATGGAGTCAATTTATAAACTGCTACTGTTTGTTTATTCAATTTCTTTTTATGCCGCTATAAAAGTGTTGATTACAAGTTAAGAGGGGGAAAAAATAAGGTTGTTTGGATTGGTCAAACTGATTTTATGCATCATTATCGGCAATAAAAACATAATAAAAGAAAAAATATATAACAATAAATGTAATTGGGAGATACAAGGTTTCTGCCCGACAGCGGTGAATTCTACTGATGAGCCTACCTGTCGCTGTGCGCACGCCGCTACTGGCAACGAGCTACTGTAACAGCAATGTATGCAGGACTTAATTAGTCCTAATTATATACAACTAATTTACTCAGCCCGCATTAAATAAACATAGATGTGTAATTAGAATATTATGTTTCAACTTGTAGGATGGCGCACATGTGTGTGTGTGTGTGTGTGTAACACGCGCGTGCACGCACAGGAGTGCCTGTTTATCGGCATGAATACCTAAGTAACAGATATTGCCCGCGGCACAACGGCTTGTTATCTATTTGCATACATTGTCTGGGATATAATGTAATTTGATGAACGCATTTGCGACGGAACAAACAGGCGCGGGAGGGTGGGGAGGGGGAACGTGTGTGCACCCACGCACGAGCACACGTGAACAAAAATGGATTGAAATAAAAATAAAAACACACTAACATGAAGGCCTAAAATTAAACCTCTCTTGATTTGGTCTGACTTTCTTTGTCTCTATTATTTTGCATTAATGGAACGCAGAGAGAGAATTAGACCGACAGACAGGCAGACTGCACTCTGTCAAGGTGCCAGCTTGCGCCTTGTGCACAAGTAGGCCATGTATGGCCTACTTGTACGCCAGCAGAGCGCGGCAGCGCGCCATGAGGTGCGCTCACCACTGGCAGCACCACTGGCGATTCCAGCGACATCACTGGCATCACCAGGAATGCCAGTCCCTCATTGGCTGTTAATGATGAGGTTGCCAGAAATTCTGGTCCCTGTTTGGGCTACGGGCTTAAACAAAGGAGGACACCGACACACATACCCAGCCGAGCGCAGTACTTGCTTGTCGTGGCCTGAAAAGGTT
>NC_137831.1:25921068-25926068 GCF_963921795.1 Nannobrachium achirus | reverse complement strand
AACCAAATGGACCAATCTGAGTCCATTGGTTCCACATATACCCTCTTGTAAAGGCTAATGCGTGTGCTCTGGACACGTGGCATAGTGACACCAGATCATTATGTACACTGATGACGGCTATTTTACCCACTTCCTGGGGCACATAATGGCGGGCGGCAGGGCACCCCTGTGAGTGCGTGCTTGTGTGCACGTGTGTGCGTGTTTGTGCTTTGATTAGGCCTACTATACTTGTGAGGGTCTAATGTCCCCGCAAAGAGTTTGAGACATGGACATTGTGAGGACAATTGTCCTGGTGTTGACAAGATTCATTGTTGTTTGTTGTGCGTGCGTGTGTGCGTGTGTTTTTCTTTATGGTTTTACGTTGTTAAAGCGTATTCGGGGAGTTCTGCCATTTATTCGCTTACAAATGGCAAAACGTGTCAATATGGCACGCATAAAAATCGCCGTCCTAAAATGTCAATGTCCTCATAAGTACAGCAATGCAAGTGTGTGTGTGTCACGTTTGCGTGCGCGCGTCCATTTGTCTGTCCCAAGAGGACGGACAGGGGCAGCTGGAACAGAGTCAAAGTTTGAGATGTCTCTCTCTCTCTGCCCACCGGCCGTGATTTGGCATTAACTCTGTGCTCTATCATTTATTTAAAACCTGCACGCACGCACACACACACACGCACGCACCTCATGTCACATCCTGTTAGTCGTTGTCATACAGGCATGCATGCATGCGTGCACACACACGGATACACTACAGCAGCAGGGATGGGGAAGAAAAGAGGAGAAAAAAATAGGTACGACAGAGTTGTCGCCACAACTCTCCTTTAGAGAGAGGTGTGTGTGTGTGTGTGTGTGCGCGAGTGTGTGTGTGTGGGCATGTGAGTGAGTGAGTACGTACATGTGTGTTGGAGTTGGACAGTGGGACTGTGACCTTCTGGTTGATGTTTTGTGGAAAACCACGTGTGACATTGACCATCTCATTTGCGGCTTATTATCGTTTATGAAAGGGATGTTTGCGTGTGTGTGTGTGTGTGTGTGTGTGTGTGTGTGTGTGTGTGTGTGTGTGTGTGTGTGTGTGTGTGTGTGTGTGTGTGTGTGTGTGTGTGTGTGTGTGTGTGTGTGTGTGTGTGTGTGTGTGTGTGTTTTTTTTTTTGGTGGGGGGGGGGGTTAGCAGGGGGTTTATAGGTTGGTCTTTGGAAGGACAGCTGCTGTGTTTGGCTGTTGACCAGAAGCCTAATAACTACAGAGAGAGAGAGAGAGAGAGAGAGAGAGAGAGAGAGAGAGAGAGGACATTACCTGTGAACATCTGCCCTTCAGTCCGTGGGACGTCCTCCAGCTCAGAGACACACACAACAACAATAACCCACATAAATAAATAATCACTCACCGTTCCAGGATGGCAGCAGAAGAGGCGATTAAAATGAGATTTGAGCCCCCTGTTTTTTTGGTTTTTTAATTGAAGGGAGGGCGAGCGGTGAACCCTCGCGTGACTCCCCAGGGCGGGCTTGTTTTCCCTGCATTGAGACAGACGGCTCGGACATGAGAGAGACGAGCTTGGGTTTGGTTTAACCCTGTAGACTGTGAAAAAAAAAGACAGGGAAAGGTGACGTCAACCATTGGTTCCTATATACTGTACAGACCCGTTTTGGTGTCCGTTATTCCATGGGTCTTCAACCGGGATACTACAGGGGGTCCTCCAAATCTTTGTGTGATAGAAACGTTTTTTTTCTCCTTCTTTATACTAACCATTTGAACCCTATCATCCATATTCTGAGAACTTTAGCAAAAATAGCAGATCTACAAGCTCTAGTAGATCGGCTATTTTCGGCAAAGAGCTTTGGTGTAGAGGGGAAAAAGAGAAGACTAAGTACAGAGTTAAAGGTCAAGTTTATTATGTATTGACCGTTCAAGTGGTTAAATATCTGAAAGCACAAATTGACATGAATCCAAAATACACTGATGATTGTGCTGTCAAACAATGAAACTTTGGAATCTATGATAAGGTTCTGGGGGTCCCTGCTTCATCTCTGTCTCAGCTAAGGGCTCCCTGGCCTGAACACGTTGAAGACCCCTGCGTTATTCGGCAACCAGAAACAAATGCAAGGGCAGCGAGGGTGGCTCTTCACTCGGTAGCAACAGTAACAGTCACGTGGTTCATGTAACTAGAAATGTCATTATTTCTCCATAGACTCCAATGCATTCTGTGAATTTCCAGTTCACCGCTTTGTCACTATTTGCCAATAGAAGGCTATGTAGAAGACCTGGCCCTGCCCATGGAGTGAACGAAGTTGGCGCAACTCTCCAATAGACGGCTCTGGGTAGAACCAGTCGAAGCCCTAAGCATACCCTACTGCTTATATTACCAGTAAGACTCCCTAATCGGGAGATAAGCGACCGTAGGTCACATGTAGACACAAAGAGTAGGGAGCAGTGTCCCCAAAAAATGTGGACGGATCCATGTTGATGACATGAGTGTAGACATACTGTGTACCGAGTTGAGTGATTTTAGGGCAAAAATTGGAGGAGCAGTGTCCAAAAATGTGTTTTGCAAGAATCGGCCTCATGGTGGCGCTAGAAGAGGGCCATGTGAGAAATGAGGGGTGGGGTCTCCGCGCCGCCGAGGCGGACGAATAGGTACCGGCCCCGGCTCTCCCGGTGGCTCCTAGGCCAAGTTAGGGCATTTTATGTGCGCTGCAGTGGCAGGGGGTCCTCCACTGGGGGCGCCACCACTTTTGCATCCGTTCTGGAGCACAAGGAGTCGGTGGTCCCCGGGAATTCCCCGTGAGCAGCCCCGTTGGGGTGGTCATTTGGTCATTTTTGCACATTTGGTCATTTTTTACATCTGGGGGTCCCCCAGGGACCTGGGGGTCCCTGGGGCTCCGGGGGTCCTTGGAGGTTGTAGTTTGGCAGGCAAGGAGTGTGTGTGCAAAATCTGGCATGGATCGGGGCAACGGTTGCGGAGATATGAGCAGGGCAAAAGTGTGACGTGTGACGTGTGACGGACTGACTGACTGACTGACGCACGGACACCTGGTGGAGCTTTCTGTAGTAAGTGCGACCTACGGTCGCAATCATCAATTTTAAATAAATATATACAACCATTATTTACTAATTTAGGGCGAGGTCGCATGTCGCCCTGAAGCGTACTACTAGTAATAATAATAATTGCATCCGTAGGTCGCAGTTTAATATGTGAACGGTCACAGCTTGACCGTATCTGTCTGTCTGTCTGTCTGTCTATAACGCCTGACAGTGTGGGAACCACTCTAACAGAATGGGTTTGCCACTCTGACATCACACTCACTGTGATGTCAGGGGAACCATACTAACAGAATCCCTTTTATGCCCATACATGGAGATCCGTGATGTCATCAATATTAAGCCCATATTTAGCAGGGCTTCATATGGGAATGCCCATATATGGAGGCCACATCGGCCACATACCACACTAACAGAATCCATATATGGCCAAGACAGATGGCCAAGACAGTCCACATCTATGTGGCTGGTTCTACAGACAGGGATCTCCATGTATGGGCATGAAAGGGATTGTAGGTATGATGTCATAGGATTTTCACGGCATATCTCCATATACAGTACATGGATCTCCATATATGGCTACCAGGAGTCTCTCCATATATGGGTAATTGGTCCGATATACATCACTGGCCAGATGGCCAAGAAAAACTCAACTTTACAAACTTGCGCTTTTACAAACTCAACTTTACAAACTATCGTTGGACGCAGGGAATTCTCAACATCTTAAATAAAGTCTCCCCAACTACCCAACATCCCCCCCACCCACCCGCACCCGCCTCAACAATAAGAAGAACATCAATTATAGCGGGCGGTGAGTTGAAATCACTTCCAGATTGCCCCATGCACAATCCCCGGCATCCTTTCTCCTCGCCAGATCTGATTTGATCTGTTCATGAGGCCTCGGAGAGTTTCTCCCCTTTTGTGTGTGTGTGTTTAAGAACACTTTTTACTTTTCTTTTTGCACAAAAAAATAAAAACCCTGCTTCTTATAATCCCCCCCCAACGTGTCAAATGTTCAGCGTGTTGGTTTATTCCTTTGTCTCCCCCATTTCTCATCTTTACACATGAGTACATCACAGCATCTCTCTCTCTCTCTCTCTCTCTCTCTCTCTCTTTCTCTCTCTCTCTCTCTCTCTCTCTCTCTCCCCATATCCCTGGCCTCGTCCTGTGAGCGAGACAGCTGTGAAACCAGTGTGGAATCCTTTTGCAGCCGATGGGCGCCTGAGTACGCCTCGCTTGCCGCGACTCGCAGTTTTAACCAGATTTTCCGGGGATATTAGTGGTGGGGGAAGAGACAAAAGACGTGACATCCCCTCCCCCCCACCCTGCTCACACACAGCCCCCCCACCTCACCCCCCCGCCCGATAACTTTGATGCGAGATCTCTTGGAAGAAAGCAACAAACAAGGAGAAACAATAAGAGAGAGAGAGAGGATTTTTTCTCTTTTTGGACGCTTTCCTTTAGATTTGTTTTAAAGTGAGGTGACACTCTTTTGTGGCGTGCATACATTAGCATTCATTAGTGCATGTGTTTAGCATACATTAAGACGAGGAGCCCATATGATGTGGAGATGTGGAAATGAAAAAGATTAGAATGGCTGTCAAGATGGGACTCATCAACAAGTCTGATGAGAAGGCAAACCGCGCAAAAAAAGAACAACTTTCTCCCCCCCTGATTTGTGTTCCCATTGTTGACAACAAAACCAGGCTCTTCGCACTTTCTTGTTTTCCTTTGAAGAAAAGAAATGTAGTTTGCAGACACAACATTCTGGGCAATACGCCAATAATTATCCTTTATATATGTTGTGTATCATTGTACTCATATTGTGGGACTTTTCTTTAGTGAATTGTGTAAGGCGGTTTTAGTTATAGGGTTGGGACGGTTTACCTTTTTTTCCTCAGCATACCTTTTCTCAGGTACTCAAGTCTTTAATTCTCACAATGCTTGTAGTTCTTCTATATTCGCTAAGT
>NC_137831.1:25831068-25916068 GCF_963921795.1 Nannobrachium achirus | reverse complement strand
TGTTTTTTTTTCGCAAAGTAAAGCCCTGCTTCATCATACAAGAACGTTGCACAAAAATAGTGAAAACAGCAGATCTACAAACACACAACGCCTCACAGTGCGAGGCGTTGTGTGCTTGTAGATCGGCTGTTTTCACTAGTTTAGTTCATTTTTTAAATGATAAATACAAAACGAACGGTTGTGGACATACAAGGTTTCCACCCGACAACGACGATATGGTCTTTCTTGGCAGCCTTTTCCAGACGCGCAGACGGCATATATAACTATCTAAGATGCATGGCCGCCCCGGGGGCCGTCTTGAAATATTTACGCCCCTACCTGTGTCTTTCAACTGCTCAAATCAGAGATGTGTGTGCAGATCAAGAGCGCTGAATTAAACATGACAACCTTTGACAAGAGTCAAGGGATCACACTCCACGACTGTCTCCTAATGCCACGTCCAAAGAACATGAAGAGATGGATAAAATATGAACCCCCTCCTCCCACCCCCACCACCGCCCCCCATATGAACACAGATATAGGCTAAAGTACATAGACATAATGCTGAAGATAGACATACAGTATGTGCACAGTAGGGATGGGACGATATGAAAATGTCATATCACGATTATTGTGACAAAAGAAATCACGATTTACGATATTATCGCGATAATCAAAATCCATTATCCTGGGGCAGAACATGTGCCAAAAAATTGCAGATCTACAAGCTCTCAACATGTCGCGATGCGACGCGTTGTGAGCTTGTAGATTGGCTTTTTTTTTTGGCTAATACATTTGATAGAGAGTGAAAAAAAGACTTTATCAATATCAAGTACGTATAAATTATAAGTACCTTTTACCAATTATAGAGGGTTTAAGTGGTAACGGATATGCAACTCGGCAAATAAAAGGTGAATTGATCCCAGTGCATGACGGAGGTCGATACCATGATAAATGTAATCTCCACGATACGATTATCGTGAGTGTTTTTTATCGAGATAAACGATAATATCGCTTATCTTCCCATCCCTAGAAGATAGACATATAATACAGTATGTGCACAGGCTAGATACTGCACTGTACATACACTGTTCATAGAGGGCGGCAGGCAGGCTGGAATTGAATGATCTGAAAGAACAAAATGATGAAATAAACAAGTCAGTTTGCCTGTGTTAACAGGGATTTAGCTATAAACCTTGGGTCATTTACAGTATGTACTGTAGGCACTCGTTTCCAAAGCATGAGTAATTGGCCCAAAGTTCTTTAAATGTAAATAATGTAAAATGTAAAACCCAGCCGTGTAAAATTGCGAACCCTTTCCCCTTTGCGAGACCCGCCCCCACTCATCCCCCATGTTGACATTACATGAGCTAATACTATATTCATGTGTAGCGAACAGCACATCACACATGCACGCAGGGGTGTTGCACCAAATTTTGGGCCCTGGGTACAAGGATTCACTGCGTTATTCTGTGCTTTAACTATTGAAAAATAGCAGATATACAAGCTCACAGCGCGGCACTCAGTGCAGGACCCCAAATATGATATTTGGCCACGGACCCCCATCTCAAAATATTTAGTTCCAGGGACCCCCCCAGAAGGAAATTTCAGATACAAATGTTTGCTTAACTGTTCTGCTGCCCTTGACGATCCTCACCGTCATTAAAACCGGTTACTACACGACGCCATTGACAGCGCTCACCGTCAATCTTACTGTATTTACAGTAAATGTATTAATACTTACAGTATGTAGCTCCGGTCGCGGCCGCATCGGTAATGTCCGCGATTTGTTTAAAACGCACGTTGGGCGTGCACGCGAAGTGAAGCTCCTCCATGTTAAGTCAATGGAGAGGCCCATAAAGAGACTTCATTTACTCCAAATAAGACTTTTAAACCCAAAGCACAGCTCCAAACAACAATAGCAAGGCAAGCCTGGCGGCCGCCATGACACACTGTCACATGACACATGTCATGTGACTAGATGACGTAATCGTTGATGTCATTCAACAGTCCGTGTGTGTACACACATTCCAGGCAGGCCTTTCACAATAAGAGTGTGTGCTAATGGGCAGATCTGCGTGGCGTCAAAGAAAAGTTAACCCTTCATACCCTGCAGCACTAATTGTGTTAAAAAAGACATATATTCAAAGATGTTCACACATTTTCACAACTTTTTCAAAAATAGCAGATTTACAAGCTCACAGCATGGCACTTGGTGCCGCGCTGTGAGCTTGTATATATGCAGTTTTTCAATAGCTAATGTATAAAATAATTAAGGCCCCTCCACCTTGGGCCCTGGTAACTCAGTCCCACTCTACCCCCCCCCCCCCCTTGTGACACCCCTGCACGCATGCACGCATGCACGCACACACAACGCTGTGGACCTGAGTGCTCCACTGAAAGTCCTACCGAATATGGAAGCATTTTAGGGCCAAATAATTCCCAGTCGGCATCAGTTTGTGGTCTAGCGGTTTGTCGCAGTTTGTCTGTTTTCCAGACCCTATCTTTCCGTCTGTCTGTCTGTCTTTCTGTCTGTCTCTTATGACACGTGTCCTGCAGGGACCGGTGGAGGAAAAATGACCTTGTGTCGTTGCCACCCGCGGGACCTTAAAAAGGTATTAAATATAGAGAGGGGGGTGATCGGGACAGATGTGCACGCTCCCTAAAATCACATCCCACACGGCGGTGTGGATGCAGTCCGCCCGGAGAGATGCTTAAAGTGTGTGTGTGTGTGTGTGTGGGGGGGGGGGAGGTTGTGACAGAGGTGATTGGTTCTACCCCGTATGTGTCTGATCGCAGGTTTGAGGACCTGAAGCGACTCGGGGGGGGGGGGTCTGTCACCGCGTATTAACATCCTCTTGTCTCCGTCTAGCGCTGTGTTGTGTTCCTTCTTATGCGGTGAAAGCAACAGTGTTGCTTATTTGCTTATTTTATACCTTAGCTATAGAGGGTATGCTTATGCATAAAGTGAATGTCAAATCGAGTAGCAAATCGAGTGGCAAAGTAAGTGGCAAAGTGAGTTTAATGTTGTTTAATGTTGTTTAATTAATGTTGTTTAATGCAATCAGATAGGACTTTTCTGTTTGGGTGTATTGGCTATCAAGGCCAGAAAGTAGTTTTTTGCCACTCAGTAGGCGTTCCCGTAAAATTTGCGGGTATGATGATGATGTCACACGCATACCCTTCAAAAATAACAGATATACAAGCTCATAGCGCATCACTTCGTGCCGCGTTACGAGCTTGTGGATCTGCTATTTATGTTAAAATCAGGACAAGTTGTGCAAATCTAAAGCGAGCATTTTTTACAAAAATCATTGATCCTGGGGGGTTCCCTGGAAAAAAATATTTTGAGGTGGGGGTCGGCAGTGAAATGTATATAATTCTGGGGGTCCTTGACATGAAAAGGGTTCAAGTGGTTAATATAAAAAAGGAGAATAAATGTTTCTATCAAACAAAAATTTGAAGGACCCACTGTAATAACTCTGAGGATCCCCTAGGTGTCCCGGACCCCCTGTTAAAGACCCCTGATCTGAAGGAATTGCCTCAGCAGTGGCGTTCTCCGTTTGTGTGCAAGCAGCACACTCCACCCCACCAGGCCTTCTTTTTTCCTTCCGTTCCAACTCCACCAAAACAACAACAGCAACGATGACAACATAATATGCACGAAAACCACAGCTCCCCGAAGCATCTCTGTCCCTTCCTATGAACCTATGAAGCTTTTTCCTCTCCTTCGTCTTTCTCCGAGCCGGGGATCCATGTATTTATGTATTTTATCGCCCAAGGCTGTGCGTAGGTAAAGACGAGAACGCGTGGTGACAAGTAGGAGAGAGCCGCCCACCCGCGCGGCACAACTAAGGTACCTTAAGGAAGGAGACGCGCCACGCACACCCCCCCTCTAAAGGAAATGAGCCTTGTCAGACAGCAGTTGGCACAGTAATTATAAAAAAAACAAAACAGAGGAGGAATCCAGGGGAGAGAGAGAGAGAGATGGAGAGAGAGAGAGAGAGATAGAGATAGAGAGAGAGAGTCGGAGAGGCATAATGGAAGAAGGAGCCACTAAGAATTTATAAGCTTCCTTCCAAGCTGGAGGAAGGAAAAACATGAAAACATTGTACTGAACTAAAATGGTGGCGTGACAACAGACTCTTTTGTTGTCTTGTACGTGGAACTGGATTAGATAGTGGATGGAGTTCACACTCTAACCTGCAGCTGCTTTCATGGGGAATCTCGAAAAGTGTCCGCAGCACACCCATCTGGCCCCTTACAACGTCTTTGGATGGGTGGTTGGATGGGTGGTCCGCGTGCATTCTCTTAGCGTGTTTATTTTAAGGGAGCACCCTATCTTCGTACAGTATAGGCCTAATGCTCATTATAAGATGGCGTCAGTCAGTTCTGTCAATTCAGTCTGTGTCTCAGAGGAAGGCTGTGGAGAATTCAGAAACCTGCCTACCTCACTGCGCATAAATGGCCCCGTTACCCGGCTCGGGCGGGTCGGACCCTGGGTAATTCCGGATCTCGGGCAGGTCCGAAGACCTCTAGTTCAAATGTATAGTTAAAGGGGAAGACCACCCATTTTCAATATTGAACTATGTCATTAATATACCTTAGAGGAGTTGTGTGAAAATTAAAAAAAAAGTTCCCCCTCTTCTGTGTTGCCTAGAACTGGAGGATTGATTTTGGGGTTTGTATTGTAAAGTACAACTTAATGACATCACACATTGTACTTTACAATACAAACCCCAAAATCAATCCTCCAGTTCTAGGCAACACAGAAGAGGGGGAACCTTTTTTTTTTTTTTTTCCACACAACTCCTCTAAGGTATATTAATGACATAGTTCAATATTGAAAATGGGTGGTCTTCCCCTTTAAGTATCAAGAGTTAAGTATTAATTTAAGAATCTAAAGTAAAAGTACAAGTAAGTTGCTTTAATAGTGCAAAGAAACAAAACAGACATAAATGGCTTCTCAGAATGGTTTGAACAGATCTTTTACTTTTTGAAAATGTTAAAGGAGCTATAGTCAACTTTTTCATTGTAGGGCCGACACTTTGTTTACATCCTAGTCTATAGACTAGAAAGTAAACAAAGTGTCGGTCTGACAATGGCCAAAATGATTATTTTATCATTATTTTATGCTTTTTGTGGTCATTTTTTTAATAGAAACACATATATGAAGCTTATTTTTTATAAAATATTTTCGAAAAACATTATTTTTATTTTAGCATCCGTTTTTCAAGAAAAAGTTGACTATAGCTCCTTTAAATAAAGCAATAAAAACACTGCATAATTAATTTGTCCCAGTAGGCCTACCATTCTTACAGGTGAATGAACGCCAGTGTGTTTAGCTTACATGTCGAAATTGTGGCTAGAGTTACTACCGTCGGAATTAGTTCAGCTACTTTTTTTACTTTGGCAGGGTAGGGTATTCCTGTTTTGGTCCATTATACCAAAAAATATATATATAATAATAATTCTCCATCTCATCCATTAGTTTTTACACCGTAATGTGTTTCACCCAAAAACTCAATGTCATAATGCACTCATTTGTGTATAAGAAATGTATCACAAACAGTGGCTTTATTGCATCTTAGGATGAGAAACAGACATTTTTTGCTATCCAGCCTTCGTCAGTGTATTCCCAACTAATGGTTCATGAAACACATAAGAGCCTGTGCCATTCATCAGCCAGGTACTCAAATACTAACCAAAAGCCTTTCATTCATACAAACATAGAAGCACTTCAGAACCATGTCATCCTGAACCACTACTCTTCCCACAAAGACCCTTCCGTCCCAGGAACCCGCACACAGAACACACTGAAATGCATACCTCCTATTTTCTATGTTCTCAAAGCCTGTGCACTAATAAGGTCTAGCACAGACATTATCCTCTCAAACATCAAAATGTATGAAGCAGTCAGTATGGTCTTATACAGTAGTAGCCTACCTGTATAGGCCTACTTTGCAATGGACATACTTTTGTACTATGGCACAAAACACTGGACAGCAGGCAACTTGCTGATGTAACAAGTGTTGGTTAACGGTTATGGAAAGCATAAAAAAAGGTTTCATCCTGTACAACCAACCATCCAAAATAGCTATTTTTATGATCTTCTCTGACTTGGAAGTTTAAATCTACCTATGAAGGTGGATTCTGCTTTTCAATGGGAATGGAGTGGTTTCTTGCCATTTGCGAGTTTCTGCTAAAATACGCTCCATTCTCCATAAAAATTAGATAGGCTAAACAGGCAAAGAAACCTGGTAAAAATGCATTTGCAGGAAATTTTAAGGAAAAGTGCAGTGAATACTGAAGAGTTGAAACAGCACATACACCAGTGGTTTTCAACCGTTTTCATATCAAGGCTCATTATGTATTCGGCATTTGAGCCACGGACCACCATTTGATGAGATGTAGCCTCTCAAGCCCGTATCAGAGTGTACGATGGAGAGCTATCCACCGCAAATTTGAGGTGGAAAGCTTTCCACCTCAAGTCAGAAAATAAGTGCAGGACATCATAGTCACTCACGGTGGAGTCCTGTACACCGTGACTGACTGGTCTAGATCGACCAATCAGTGAACGGGGTGTAGAGCCTGTCTGTCTGATAGTAAAATCACACCCGTGTGAACTGAGCGGTGGTCGTGGGGAGGGGGGGGGGGGGTGCCTGTGTGTGTGTGTGTGTGTGTGTGTGTGAGAGAGAGTATTGCAGTTGATGCTCAGACTAGACTCAACATCACCCTCTCTGGTCACTGAGTGGTAGTTCAGGCTACATACACACACGGACGGATACATACACGGATACACACACGGCCATGCTATGGAGCGGTCTACCACCGCTCAAAAACAGAGAGATGTGTTGGGACTTGCGGTGTAAAGTAGGGATGCGGTATCGGTACTCGTGGTATCGGTACTCGACCCGATACAACCCTATTTTGCTGTACTCGTACTCGCCAGATACTTCTCACGGCAGCGCCCGATACTCTGCTGGGGCGTCACAAGGGGGAGAAAAGTGGGACTGAGTTACTAGGGCTCAAGGTGAAAGCCAGGGCCTTAATTATTTTATACTTTTGCTATTGAAAAATAGCAGATATGCAAGCTCACAGTGCCGCACTGCGAACGAGGCACCAGTGCTCCAACGATACAGCTGCGACCACTTAAAGGCATCAGCATCACGGCATGCCTTGTTGCGCTAAACTTACCTCTAAAGTTGAATCTCTTTCATATATCCTTCACCACCTCACGCAAATTGCAAAGTATAGGCTACTGTAGGTAAGTTAAACTTCCCACTAGAAAGCTGTGTGTGTGTGTTTGTTTGTTTGTCTCTGTCGCTCTTGTCTTGCAAGCTCGCTCTCTCGGTGAAGTGTGTGTCTGTCTGCAGGGACGTGCAGAGAAATTTTAGAGAGGCAGGGGCTGATATTTCTAGAAGGCCTTTTGGTGGACAATTCTCTTGAATGCAGCCTTCAGTTATGGTATGGAAAGGGCCCGGGGACATTTGCATTTTTTACCATAGTAAAAAAATGCATTCATGGACACTTTTTACAGACTGATCTGGCAGGGGCTCAAGCCCCCGTTGATGTCAAATTGTCAATGTGTGTACGTGCCTGCCTGCCAGTGTAGCACAGCTGAAAAAAGACGATTGATTGAAGAGAATAGAGATTCTGTGGGCTTCGCCACCTAGTGGTGGAAGAAATTACCTCTGGGAACTCAGATTGCTGTGGGCTAAATCAATGAATGCATTTCTGAGAATACCAGAAAAAAATAATAATTTGACATTATGTTATAGTTGCGGAAATTGGATAATATATTTTTTTAGAGGAAAAAAAAAAAGCGTAATTTAAATACATTTTGTATTATTAATTGTACTCGTATCGGTACTCGGTATCGGCGAGTACTCAACATGAAGTACTTGTACTCGTACTCGGTCAGCAAAAAAGTGGTATCGGGACATCCCTAGTGTAAAGCTCTCCACCGCGAGGAATGATGTAACGTTGTAGTTTCATGACTCAAAAAGACTCGAAAAGACTACACCGTGGTGTAAAGCCTTCCACCGCCCAGGCGACTATGATGCCGGCTTCAGACTCCAAAATGTGAATATTTCGTTGTCCACAATTCCATATGGAGAGATAACAGGCACACATTGACCTAAATAACAATTCATCTACATTTTGTAATTGTGTAGACTTCTTGTAAATTAAGAAATGCAGACGTTTAACAATAATTTCACTGGTAGTCCCCGGACCACTGGTTGAAAACCACACGAAAACCACCATGGAAATGAGATAAAACAGAAACGTTTCGTTCATTAAAAAATACAGTAAGCTCCGGGGTTGTGGCTTTACTATTTGTTTATCTAGCGTAGCGTGCGGGTTAGCGTGTTCAGGTATCCGTGGCTTCAGGCTGTGTCAGTGAGCCACTGTTGACTCACTCCCATGTCCACACAGCTCTGCTGTTATTCCATAATAACAGATTGAGATGCACTGTTTGGATTTATTCTAGTCTACAGTTGACACTATGTGATCGTCACTGGCAGGTCAGAAACCTTGTATCTCCACGCTTCAACTTTGTGTATTTGTTTTTTTCTTTTTGTAGCTTAATGTAAATTCTTCATACGCGAAAAGTAGTGAAAATAGCCAACCTACAAGCTCACAACGTGTTGCGTTCGTGACGCGCTGTGAGCTTGTAGATTGGCTATTTTCACATAGATAGTTTCATTGTAATGATTATTTTCAAAAAAGGAACCGTTTTGGACCTACATGGTTTCCACCCGACAGCGACCTGATCCATGTGTCCGCCCAGGTACGCCTCGCTCGCCCGGAGCGCCATCGCTCCACCGCTGTTGACTCAACAACGCTATGTTCCCCCCTCTCTCTCTCTCTCTCTCTCTCTCTCTCTCTCTCTGTCTCTCTGTCTCTCTCTCCCTCCCTCCCGCTCCCATCCCTCACGAGGACCGTTCCATCATTTCCCTGCCGTGCACGCTCTCCCTCTCTCCTCGCCCCAAAGCTCATTGGCCTTTGCTGACCCATCGGTATGACAACGGTGACCCTCGTCACGTTAGAGTAAACAGAAACCTTACCGTCCCCTCATCTCCCTCTCCTCTCCTCTCCTCTCCTCTCCTCTCCTGTGTCTCGGGGACATACCGGAGCCCTCAGCTTCGATCCTCGTCTCTCAGACGTCAGCGCGGCGATCGCAGTGACAGTGGCAGTCGAGTTCTCGGTCACTCTGATGGCGTCCGGGGGCCTCCGGTTGATCCGCCCGTGTGTCCTATTTATACCCAATCACCTGATTACACACACACACACACACACACACGTGTGCACATGCACGCACATACACACACACGTGCACACAATTGAAGGGATGTTGAAGTGACAGCAGCATATTCTGAGACGTGCGACGGCCCTCAGGCGTGCAGTCAACAGGCCTTTATTTTTAGTCCAGTGGTTCTAAAGGTGGGGTCTGATTTATCTCCTGTTTATGCCTATACAGCAGGGGTCTTCAACGTTTTCAGGCCAAGAACCCCTTAGTTGGGTGAAGCAGGGACCCCCACAACCTCTTCATAGATTCCATCATCATTTGCCAGCACGATCATCAGTGTATTTTGGATTCATGTCAATTTGTGTTTTCAGATATGCAACCACTTGGACCATCAATACTTAATAATCTTTCTTGACCTTTCACTCTTAGTCTGTTCTTTTTCCCCCCTACACCAAACCTCTTTGCCGAAAATAGCCGATCTACAAGCTCACAACGCCTCGCAGTGAGCTTGTAGATCCGCTATTTTTGGCTAAAGTTCTCAGAATATGGACACTAGTGTTCAAGTGGTTAATACAATAAAGGAGAAAAAAGTTTCTATCACACAAAGATTTGGAGGTTTGATGTAAGGATTATTATATTCCATTTGAATAGACAGTTTCCCCCAAAATGATTGAATTCACTCCCACACAATAAATGAGACCACACAGTGTAAGTCCGTTTTTTCTCTTACTGTATATTAAATCAATGAGCATACAAAATAGATGTCCAGTACAGTACAATAAACATGTGTCTCTTTTCTTTCTCAATCTGAATCTGAATACAATGTAACATCAGTTCACAAATATACTTCAGTAGGTACAGGGAAAATAGATTTGTCAAGCATTCATTGGACAGTTAAACAATAACAATAGATATCAGATGTTTTCCTTGTCTTGGGCCCAGTAGCAGAAGGACAAGGCCAGATTGGCATTATCCAATTCGTTATCCTGTCCTGGGCATTATGACCTGATTGACATCCTGCAGTGGAGACATTCTCATCACGTGCATTAGTTATCAGATCACAACAAAATAACCTTGTTACTTGCAACACTGAAGTTGGTGTTTTAAATATAATAGATATTAAAATGGTTTTAACCCAACAGAGGACCCCCTGTAGTAACTCTGAGGACCCCCTAGGGGTCCCAGACCCCCTGTTGAAGGCCCCTGCTATACAGTATATGGGCATATTAGTCAGATCGGAGGTTCTGGACAACCACCCATCGGTCAGCCAGTTAGCCGGTCCCATATATGTGCATGACCATAACGGGCACCCGGAACTCCATGCCTTTATATGGCCGCATCGGCGGTTCTTGACAGTTGCCTATTTCAGTGGTTCTCAAACTTTTTAGCTCAAGACCCAAAAGAGAAACTAGAACTGCTCTCTGTCGAGCTGCCAACTTGCGTCTCGTACACAAGTAGGCCATGTATGGCCTAGATGCCAGTGACATCACCAGCTGGCATCACCAGGAATGCTGGTCCCTCATTGGGCTACGAGCTTAAACAAAGAAGGACACCGACATACGCAGCCGAAAGGAGTACTGCTGGCGCAACTAATTAGTGAAAATAGTGAAAATAGCCAAAATAGTGAAAATAGCTGAGCTGGTGGATCGGGTCGCTGTTTGCGACTTGCATTGAATCCATTTGGACACATGCAGGAAATGTTCAATTTTTTCCTGAAAAGTAAAAGTAAGTAAGTTTACGGCGAGGTTTACACTTGACAGCAACACACTAAACACCTGACTTTAAAAGTTTAAGCTGATGTTGTTGAAGAGTGCCACGCCGATCAAAGGACGCAGGGCCCTCGCCTGAGTGCCACGCCGATCAAAGGGCGCAGGGCCCTCGCCTGAGACCTGCGGTACTTCTGATGTAATAATAAGGGCCGGGGGCCAAGTTTAAATATTTATCGCATTTTAATCTCTGACGCCGTGTGCGTTTGGTACAGACGTCTGCTCCCAGACGAAGAGGTTTGATCACACTGACAGGTTTCCTATACACGCCGTTTCCTATACACCCGGCAAAACCCATGCACATGTGGGTCTGATGAGTGTGTGTGTGTGTGTGTGTGTGTGTGTGTGTGTGTGTGTGTGTGTGTGTGTGTGTGTGTGTACAGTATCTATACTCTATGTGTGCATTTGTGGTTTAATTAATGCATTTTCTTTTTGTGTGTGTGTGTTTTTAGCTCAAGACCAAACATAGAAATAAAACATTTGCTCGGGACCAAAACAGATCTACAATAGCATATCACAACGCGGTGTGAAGCAACGCATTGTGTGCTTATAGATCTGCTATTTTCACCACTTTACTTTTATTTTTTTATTATTGAAATGTATTTTTAGTTATGAACATTTTGAAAAAGGTTGGAATTTTCATGTGAACGACCCTTTGTGCCGCAACGCGAAGTGCAGCCATTTTTAATTTGCCGATTTGTGGTTGAGCTGATTTTGAGGCTATACGTTGACTATATTTTTTTCTGGGACACCCTGGAACCCCTGCAAGGACCCCTGGGGGTCCCCTGGTCCCACTTGGAGAACCAGAGTGTACCTGTCACCCGTACTGTTTGGTATGCACGTTGGGGGGTTCAGTGCAGATGTTCTCTACACGGAGATCAATGAGGGGGCTCGTCTCACTGTCTTTGTGCACCGTCTGTTCCCGGCGCCGTGCGCGCACACGTGCACGCTCGTTGGACAAAGTCACACAAATGGCGCGAGAGAGAGAGAGAGAGAGAGAGAGAGAGAGAGAGAGAGAGAGAGAGAGAGAGAGAGAGAGAGAGAGAGAGAGGGAGAGAGAGAGAGAGGTGCAGAGAGTGGCGAAGACAAACAAAAGTCAGTGAGAGCTAAAAAAGGACAGATGTCATAACGTCTGATAGGAGTCGACTATGAAGGCCTATTAGGAAAAAAGGGTTAGGTTAGCTTTTTCTAGATGGTGGAATATTTTATTTTCTGGCCAAAAAGTGAGTTCTAGACATGAGAGCTGAGGGCTCCAAGTGTTCCCACTAAGGAAAGTAGGATTTCAACATCTTAAAACCGTCTTTGTTTTAGTGAGCTGCGAAAGTGTATTTCTTTATTTATTTGAATTCAGACGAGAAGCTGCCGCCGCTGCGCTACCGGGGATGTGCGGTTGACGCCTGTAAAGTTCAGGAGTTAATCTTTATAGTCTATATTTGGTCTGATCCTGCACCAAATATCTTAGGCGAAAATAGACGATCTACATGCGCTGCATTGTAGGTCAAGCCTGTAGGTCTGCTATGTTCAATTGATGTTTGCCCGTAGGGTTCAAGTGGTTGCATGAAAGGGATGAGTGATAAAGTATAAGCAATTTAGTGACCTCTCCCCTCTCACTACGTATTTGCTCCCAGTAAACCAGGGTTTTGGCAGCTTTGATGATGGAGAGAGCCACTATTTTCACACTCACTCCTGAGGGCCACATTGCATATAGTCAAAAATAGCAAAAACAGCCGATCTACAAGCTCAAAACGTGTCGGTGTGCGACGCATTTTGAGCTTGTAGATCTGCTATTTTTGCTATTGTTTAATTGGAATCCTAAATTAGTTTTCACTATTCTTGAATTGGAATCCTGAAAGTAACATGTTTATTTCATTTCAAATGCATTCATACAGTATATTCTTATGTTAACTTTATGAACGATACATTGGACATGAAAAAGACTAGCACTAGCCATTTAGCTACTAATATAGATAAAGTAAAGTAAATGAAAGCTGGTCATGTTTGCCTGTTTGGAATTGTAACAGCTGAAATACAGTATATAATATTATATTCTATAGTATTCCGATATTAGCCTGAGGGCCACATCAAGTGAAGGTGGGGACCGCATGTGGCCACCGGGCCGCCAGTTGCCCATGTATGCTGTTGTCTATGTAGCGGTGTAACAGTACACAGAACTGTAGTAGCAAAAGTAGTGAAAATACCTAGTCTATTAGTCCACAACTCTTCACATCATTGTACATCTGCAATTTTTGCTCTTTTGCACACATTTAAGTGGCAAATCTGACACCAGAGAGAAAATGGGAGATCGGAGCACACGCGCGCGCACACACACACACACACACACACACACACACACACACACACACACACACACACACACACACACACACACACACACACACACAGAGTGGGCTCTAAAACATGGATGTAATTGAAGCGTGCGTGCCTGCGTGTGTGTGATACCATGATTATGTTTGATCAATGTCAAACGTAAATGTGCTGTGGAGTGTGCGTTGAAATGAAACAATATTGTGTACTCAGGCGTTGGACTTTCACACAGTCTGCTTATTTATCTGATTCAACAATGTCCGAAGTCTGCGCACGCGTGTGCTTATGCCTGTGTGTGTGCGTGCGTGTGTGTGTGTGTGTGTGTGTGCACAGAACAGTATAGGAACATTTCACAACAACAATAACTTTCTGTCCGCTAATTCTCAAACATGTTATGTCAAGGACCCCCAAATAATAAGTGTTAACACATATGGTGCCAACCCTGAGTTTTCCCGAGTTTGTATTGGTACCACCGCTGTGCCAACCCCGAGTTTTCCGAGTTTGGGCCGTTTTTGAAGAAAAAAAAACATTTTTTTTTCAAAAATTTTTTTGGACCTCCAGAAATGTGTTAGGCATGATCGCGATCGCAAAATTGCATGTTTAACCCCCATACCAACCCATTCTTTCAAACATGGCAGCCATGTTTGTTTACATCTGAAGAAAACATAATGGCTGATAAATCATGAATGCCTGAACGGATTTCCAAGCGGATTTTTTTGTTTGAAAGCTGTGAACAGTGGGCACACACGTGGTGCATCATCTAGGCATGGGCGTGCACGATCCGTGCACTATAAATTACATGGAAGTCTATGGAGACCATGGCATCGCGGGACATTGAAGAGAAAAAATCATGGCACCAAAAAAGTTAATAACCTCCATGTGTCCATGTGCAACATTTGTCTTGTTAAAATGTTCAAAAATGCTTGATGAGGATTTGAAAATGGCTGATGCATTGTGAGCTTGTAGAAGTGAAGAATAATATTAATAGACCACTTCCAACCTTAATGTTAACATACAGATTGGTTAAAATAAGGATTATATTAATCAAAATAAGTATACCGATTGCAGCTTTAACATTCGGTGTGATGTAGTGCAGCGCTGGCCTTGAAAGGCACGAGCCAATCAGAGAAGAGCTTTGCGTCTCTGTCGGGTGGAAACCTCATATTATGTCCAAAACAGGATTCAACTTCAAAAGCATCGAAAGATCCACAAGCTGGAAACGTGTTTCCAGCTTGTGGATCTGCTACTTTTGATGCTTTTGTGTGACGCTGTAATGTAGTATGATCAAGTATGGCATTAATTTCCAAAAAGTATACACATCCGAATGGTTGTCTGATATACACGCATGCTGACAATGACATCACTGATATTACACAGTGCCCAAATTTGGAGATAACTGACATCACTGATATCGCCACCTGTACTGCGCATGTGTCCCTGCCATGGTAACAGCCACATGCTGAAACAGTGCCCAAATTTGGAGAGGACTGACATATGTCTGGTTTCTCCAACTTGACTTCTGAGACTCCTACCTTCAATCTCTCATACACTGTGCACACCACATAACCCAAACTGCACATAATTCGGAGCACATATGTTCAAACGGGCAAGGACCTAGTATATTATCGTCATTGTCGGGCAGAAACCTTGTATCTCCAAGTTTCAAATGTGGACTTTCTTTCGCAAAGTAAAGCCCTGCTTCATCGTACAAGGCTGTCGCACAAAAGTAGTGAAAACAGCAGATCTACAAGCACACAACGCCTCGCGGTGCGAGGCGTTGTGTGCTTGTAGATCGGCTATTTTCACTAGTTTAGATCATTTTTAAAATGATAAATACAAATTAACGGTTTTGGACATAAGGTTTTCACCCGACAACAACGATACTTAAAAACGGAGATAAGAGGTTTCTGTCCGAGCAGCTATTGTCTCGTGGAGGGGGGACTCAGACGTGCAGTGTGTAAATATTTGAAGCCCAGCGGTGGACACGCTGTACGTGGCCGAGGTCGGGCGCCCCGTCCGTCTGGGGGCCGTCTGGCCTGCGTTGTTTACACAGCAGCTGTTGTTACAGTTGGGGAGAACAACCACGAAGGTATGAAAGGAACAGAACACAGAAGGTATATGAGAGAAGACACCCCCCCCGCCCCATCCCAAAGACCCCCAGAGACTATAAACTGAACAATAACACTGAGATGAAACAGAGAGAGAGGGAGAAGAAACACAGACTCACGCAGACACCTGTGTCATTAAAAAAAGCGATGTGACGCTGACTGTGTTTTGTAGTAATTCACAGTTTGCCGTGGCTAATTTGGCAGGTTGTCCTTCTGTCCATATGACTGTATTTATATGAACGTCCGCCCTTACGTTCGTATGTGTCTGTGCGCTTTCAAGGACCCCCATAACTCAGAGAGTTTACAAATGGAACCGTTTTCTTTTGTAAACTCTCAGGGTTACACATCCGTAAGGGGGCCATTTGGAACCCCCTCGAGGAACCAAGGGTCCCTGGACCTCACTTTTAGACCCACTGGTGTGTGTAGAGTTTTTTCCAGTGAGCCAACATGCACAATATCAGCCCCCTGACTCTGTTCGACCAGAATGGAACAGCAGTATTCATTAGAATCATTGCTAACACCTAGAAAGGAAGTAAGAAAGAGGCCCAATTTCCTTCAGTATGGCTGCTGTGTATCTAGCCTATTGTGTTGAACTTTGTTCTACGAGTAGAACGTAGTGCAGCGCGACCCCGGCGGATCCAAGCGAAAAGGCAGGCGTCGTGTCTCTCTCCCTGTGTGAAAAGGTCCTTTATAGAGTTGTGAGTACAGTGTCATGTTTGATTGGAGTTTATTACAGCCAGCGTGTGTATTGTTTCCCTGCAGCTCTTACACACACACACACACACACACACACGCGCGCGCACACACACACGCACACACACACACACACACACACACACACACACACACACACACACACACACACACACACACACACACACACACACACACACACACACACACACACACTCTCACTCTCTCCCTCTCTCTCTCTCTCTCTCTCTCTCTCTCTGTCTCTCTCAGGTAATGTGCTGCTAATCACTGACGATCCCTCCATCTGCTCGTTTGGAGGGCGCGTGTGCACGTGTGTGTTTGTGTGTGAGTGCACGTGCATATGTGTGTGTGTGTGTGTGTGTGTGTTGGTTGTGGGGGGGAGTAGGAGGGGTTGAGAGGTGTAGTGTCCTCATTTCAAATCCATCTTCACCAGGTGCTGATGAGAAGCCAGAGGGTGGGTGTGTGTGTGCATGTGCTTGTGTGTGTGTATGTGTATGTGTACACATATGCGGGGGTGGGGGTCCGTTTAATTTACCCCAGTGTGTGTGTGTGTGTGTGTGTGTGTGTGTGTACGTGCGCGCGTTGCCGCTCAGAGGGCCCAGGTTGCGTGGGTGCTTGTAGCGACTAATGGGAGCACAGCCCAGCTGGCGCGCAGGGTTGGCTCGGCAGCACAGCGATACGTCGCTGCTCTTTGGCTGGGGACCAAACAGCCTGGTACCAACACGCCGCGCACCGCCTGTACCACTCAGGTGTCTGCATGCTGCAGACACCCCCACAATGAGCCCACAAACGCCACAACACAATCCTTATTGTCAAAGGAACGTTCTGGACTTGTGCGTTTTTATTAACGCATTCTGATGTTATTCCATCCATTAAGATCCCTAATCGGTAAGCGATCAGATAAGCGACCGCCAGGTCGCATGTAAAAATCGGCCCGATGGTGGCGCTAAATAGGACAGATCCTTGTTGATGACATGACTGTGGACATACTGTGTACAGCTTTGCGTGATTTTAGGGCAAAATCTGTAGGAGTAGTGTCCAAAAATGTGTTTGAAAAAAACGGCCTGAAGGTGGCGCTAAATGGGACAGATCCATGTTGATGACATGGCTCTAGACATACTGTGTAGTGTACCGCTTTGCGTGATTTTAGGGCAAAATCTGTAAGAGCAGTGTCCAAAAATGTGTTTGAAAATATCGGCCTGAAGGTGGCGCTAAATGGGACAGATCCATGTTGATGACGTGACAGTACCGAGTGCCGCGCTGCGAGCTTGTAGATCTGCCATTTATGAAAATCTTTGAATATATATATATTTTAAAGCGAACATTTGTAACTCAAATATTTGCTTCCGGGGGGTCCCTGATACATGATATTTTGAGATTGGGGTTGACATGAACACGTTTGAGAACCACTGACATAGAAACATGGGTTCCTCAAAAACCTTAGAAGGATTTAGAGGACGAGAATCGGGTCAAAATATTAATATAATGTCCGATGCCCAATGTCCAATGTGTTCCTATTCTGGGGGCGAACATTGGGCAAAACCAGCCGATCTACAAGCTTGTAACTCCCACTTCATAGCCCATCTACAAGCCTGTACATCTGCTATACTAGCAGACCTAGTATTGAGCGTAGGAGAGACAGACAGTAGTAAAGCTTATGAGGGAGACAGCATAGGAGAGACAGACAGTAGGGAAGCTGAAAGGGAGACATCATCCGAGAGAGGGAGACAGCGTAGGAGAGACAGACAGTATGAAAGCTGAGAGGGAGACAGCGTAGGAGAGACAGACAGTACGAAAGCTGAGAGGGAGACAGCGTAGGAGAGACAGACAGTATGAAAGCTGAGAGGGAGACAGCGTAGGAGAGAGAGAGACAGTATCTTGCGTCTATCTGAGGGTCAGTCTGGGTCTGAAGCACTCAACCGTCAATGAACACAATCGCTTGTCATTCAGGGTGATTGGACCGATCAATGGAGGGGTCAGTGTGTGTGTGTGTGTGTGTGTGTGTGTGTGTGGCGTCTCTGTCTAGCCAGTGTGACTGTTTGTGCGTGGTAATTCTCCACGCGTTGTAATCACACCTCTTTAATTGATAACGCGGAAAAAGCGCCATTGATTTGTGTGTCGGCGGAGCGCGCCTCCAACCCCGGACCCTAATTACCTCTCAGTTCTGCTATGTCAGGTTCACTTTCACCTCGCGCACGCACGCACGCACGCACGCACGCACGCACGCACGCGCGCACGCACACACACACACACACACACACACACACACACACTTTCAAGCATTCAAATGACACATTCAACAAACAACACATAAACAACAGTATAGCCTAAACAAAGAATGTTCAGAGATATCTCTCTCTCTCTCTCTCTCTCTCTCTCTCTCTCTCTCTCTCTCTCTCTCTCTATCTCTCTCTCTCTCTCTCTCTCTCTCTCTCTCTCTCTCTCTCTCTCTCTCTCTCTCTCTCTCTCTATCTCTCTCTCTCTCTCTCTCTCTCCCACACTCTTTCTGCAACTGCTGAACCAGTCAAATGAAGCTATTGGAAAATGAATGGGAACAGGAAACTGGTATACCATCTTCTGGATACCTGGGACCTGGGACAACAGGTATGCACTATATACAACAGCCCATACAACACATAATGGCCAGAATGGGGTGAGTAGACCATATTCACACAGCGGCCATCTTGCCATTTAGTTGAAATGGTTCCCCGTTGCCACCTTGTTTTTTCAAAGCAAAATGCAAACATGGCCGCCCGGTGAATATGTTCTATAGGCGTAGTAGTGAATCGTAGCGCCCTTCGTGTGTTCTCAATGACTGAGTGCAAGACTGAGAGAACATGGACACCGCCATTCCTTTTAGGGGTAAACAATGATACTTATTGACCAAACCGCGACGGAGGTGCACCGTCTCAAGCGGACTTGAGCCACACAAGACACCGCCGAGCAAGCTAAAGCGAGCGAGTCCACGCGACGAACGTTGCAAAGTCAGCTTGAGCCGCCTCAGGGCCCTTCGAGTTACGTCCCGATAGGGACCAAATAGTACATAATGTTTGGGGGTGAAGCGCCAATCAGCGGGACTTGCCAGAATTGTGCTACGGTCCAATATCATGCGTTCTATAGTGAAATTGAGTAGGTGGGGCTAAGATTAAATAGGCGGAGATAGGATGGAGTAGCCTATATAGGTGGGGCTACTAGGCTATAGATTTTGTAAAGCAGCTGGGAAAAGTTGATCATCGCATAATTTTAAACCTGAGAACGCATCACACAAGGATTTCTCCCTTTCTCTCATGTGTGTGTGTGTGTGTGTGTGTGTGTGTGTGTGTGTGTGTGTGTGTGTGTGTGTTTGTGTGTTTGCCCGCATCTGAATGAATGTATGCAATTCTTTGTACATATTAAAATGTGTGTTTGTGCGCAAACTGCGCATGTCTCTTTTGAGTGTGTGTACTTTTGTGAGTGCACACGTCTGGTGTGTGTGTGTGTGTGTGTGTGTGTGTGTGTGTGTGTGTGTGTGTGTGTGTGTGTGTGTGTGTGTGTGTGTGTGTGTGTGTGTGTGTGTGTGTGTGTGTGTGAGAGAGAGAGAGATACAGAGAGAGAGTATGCTAATGGAGAGATCCTTCCTCATTGCGACGCAAAGCGACGAGGCTTTAAGAAGCTATTAATGTATTTTTAATTAGATTTTAATTGCATTACCTGATCTTAACGAAGCTCCGGAGAGACATGAATAACACTTTAATTTTCCAGGCTGTTTTCTTTCTTCTTTTTTTTTCTTCCTGGCGTTGCCGTCGTGTGTCATTTGTAACAGTGTAAAGTACATTAAGACTGCAGTTAACACAAACCTACGATATGTTTAGAAGGCCTGTCCAACAAGCTGCTGCTCGGTCCTCTGTGGACTGGTTAAACCCGCCGCAAAATAATACGCTATCTGCTAAAGTGTGTGTGTGTGTGCGTGCGTGCGTGCGTGCGTGCGTGCGCGTGTGCATGCGTGTGTGTGGCATGTGCACACATAGAGGATGACACGGGAGAGGATTTTCACTCCTGTCCCGTCCCACTCCCTCAGAAAAGATCATGTCCCATCCAAATCCTGGGCCAGAGTAAAAAAATAAATCCCGTCCTGTCCCACTCCTGTACAATGACTCCTGGTCCCATCCCGCTCCTGGTCAAAATCACTCCCGTTCACATCCCGCTCCCGAAAAATAATAAAAAAATAAAATCGCACAGATGTTTTTCTATTTTGATCCATATTATATTTGATATCATGTTTATTATTATATAATGTATAATTTTATAATGTTAGCAGTTCAAAGACCTCATTTTCCTGTGCAATTTATTTCTGTGATTTGATTAACTGGTCTGGGATGATTCCCGCTCCTGCCCACTCCTGTTGATTTTCATTCCTGTCCCGTCCCGATCCTGGCATTAATACAAATTTGACTCCTGTCCTGCGGGAATCCCACGGGACCCACGGGACCCACGGGAATTCCTGTCAAATGTCATCCTCTAATAGACACCAAAGGGGGCTTGAGCCCCTGCCATTTTATCCGTCTGTAAAAAGTTCTCTCTCCAGACCATGAATGCAGTTTTTACTATGGTGAAAGAAATGCAAATGCCCCCCTTCCATGCCATACCTGAAGGCATCATTCAAGAGAATTGCCTTGTCCAAACTCTCCTGAACTTGAATGCAGCGTCTTGTGTTTGAAAGAATTGCCCTCTCTGTGTAGAAATCCTTACCTTTACGCCACAACTCCAGTATTGATTGGATTATGCTTAGTTTAGTGTGGTATCAAGCATCTTTCTTTTTTTCTTTCTTTCTTTCTTTCTTTCTTTTTCTTAATGACTTGTATATTTGTTCTAAAGTCCTGCTTTGCACCCCATAGTAAATCTACAGTGAGATATCCTGACATTTAATACGCTATCATTGGCTGGGATTATAGGAGGGCTGCGTGTATGCGTGCGTGTGCATGTGTGTGTGCGCGAGCATGAGAGATGGTAGAAATGGAACCCCCCCCCCCCTCCCCCACCCCTCCGAGCTGTTAATAGAATGATCAATCTTGCTTTTTGCAAAGTCTACAGGATTAATTATTAAGGCTAAAGTGAACGCCGGCAGTTTAAACTAGCACGCTGCATGTCAACATTATCTAACCCCCCCAACACACACACGCACGCGCGCACGCACACACACACACACACACACACACCTCGCCAAAGCCACTAGACCGGAATACCCTGACGTGAATCGATTATGCATTATCTTGTACGCTTATCTAGTGACACACACACACACAAAAAGGTCCCCTCCCACCTCTGCCACCTTTGCTAGCCTCACTTCCTGTCAACCCCCCCCCCCACCACCACCACCACCCCTTTAATTTCATACAACTCCATCTCCTCACTCCACCAGTCACACAGTGGCAAGAGCATTTACTCAAGTTCTCTACTTTAGTATAATTTCTAGGTACTTTTAACTAGCTTGAGTTTTAATTTGCTTGATTTTCTCGATACTTTATACTTCTACTCAACCACATCTAAGAGGCAAATATTGGTAAATGAATATCATGGGCTCTATTTTGATTGTCTTAAGTACCAGCTCTTATGCCTTAACTTAAAGGCCTGTCCATACTGTCTCCGACCACCAAACTTTTCGTCTGAGAGTTCCGACTTTACGACGTGCAGATTTTCGAACTCTAATTCCGGTTAATACTTTTCAGAAGATGCGAGTGACATAATTTTGTAGTTGAACCGGACCTTTCCGACGAAAAGTTTGGTGGTCGGAGACAGTATGGACAGGCCTTTAAGTTAAGGCATAAGAGCTGGTACTTAAAACAATCAAAATAGAGCCCCACGTGTTAATGATCTAAATCTAAGTAACTAGCAGCTAAAGCTGCCAATCTCTTAGGGGGCAATCGTAATAAGCACACATTTTGCTTCTGAGATGCAGAGGAGCAGAAGCATATAAAGATGTGTAAAATGGTAAATGGCCAAAATTAAGCAAAGGTACCACTACCTCCAAATGTGTACTCGAGTTTGAGTTACTTTACTTGAGTAAATGTTCGTCACTTTCCACTGTTGTTCATTTCCATAAAATGCTATCTCCTCAGTT
The DNA here is from genome assembly GCF_963921795.1 of Nannobrachium achirus. Taxonomy (NCBI): domain Eukaryota; kingdom Metazoa; phylum Chordata; class Actinopteri; order Myctophiformes; family Myctophidae; genus Nannobrachium; species Nannobrachium achirus. The sequence goes on along the minus strand of NC_137831.1, from coordinate 25,893,826 downwards.
CAACACACACACGCACGCACGCACGCACGCACACGCGCATGCACGCACGCACGCATGCACGCACGCACGCACGCACGCACGCACGTGTGATAGCGTGGCAGAGAGCAGGGGAGAGGAGAGGAGAGGGGAGAGGGATTAAGCTCTATCTAGTTATACACCAGTGATAAACTCTTATCTCGCCCGTGTTCTTCCCCTCAAGCATTCTGGGAACACGTTGACCTGTTTTCCTTTTTTTCTTCTTCTTAATTCTCTCTTTCTCTCTCACACTCCCCCCCCTCCCTCTTCCACTCTGTATACCTCAATGATTTAATCATGTAAGCGTGGAGAATCGGAAGCTCCTCTCAGTAATTTAGTAAATCCTCTCCTAGCTTCCGCCGGGTGCCTTTTGAAGTGGCTGCTTCTTCTCTCCTGTGTCGCTGACAGAGCTGTTAAGGCTGCCTTTGCAACCATCGATTGTTTTGTCGCAGCGATTATTCTGGCAATTACCTTTTCGCTTAATCAAATAATCGAGATGTGGATGTGTGTGTTTATTTTTTGGAGGGGGGGGGGGGGGTAATTTATTTTTAGTTTATTTATGTATATTATAAGATGTCGTCAAATTGAAGTGGAAAAAATCTGCTAAATTGATTAGTCTGATTAACACCTTAAGCCCTACATTCTGCATACTGAGTAATTTTACTTGTGGTACTTTTCAGTACATTTTGATGCCAGTACTTTTGTACTTTTACTCAAGTACATTTTGAATTCAGGACTTTTACTTGTAAGGGTGCACACACACCAAAATACCTATGAGAGTGGAATCCGCATTCCGCCAATGCATTTCAATGAGAATGGAGCGTTTTTTTGCAGAAATCCTCTACTGGCATGAAACTGCTCCATTCTCTTTGAAATGCATTGGCGGAATGGGGATTCCACTCTGATAGGTACTTTTATGTGGGTGCAGCCTAACAGAGTATATTGCAGTATTGATACTTTTACTTAAAGGAGGACTTTGCCACTTTTCAACCCATCTTAGGTCCTCACTAATGTTCATAATAAAATAGCAAAAAGAAATCTACTCTGTCCAAGTCTCTTAGGAGACCGTCTTGTGACATCATCATTTTCCAAAAAAATAATTAATCAATATTTTTGAAATTTGTATTATCGCAAGAACAATGGCTTCCACTTTAACATTGCAACTTTTCAGGAGTAGAAAGCCTGCATTTTCTATTAGCTTGGATTCCCAATCGATGATGTCACAAGACGATGGGTTTCTGACCTGCCCACAACCCTCTAATGAGAAAAAATAAACAATTTTTTAGTGAGGACCAATTATATGAAGATAGGTTGAAAAGTGGTGAAGTACTCCTTTAAGTAAAACGTTTGAATACTGTTTCCACCGCTGCGTGTGGACTTGTGTTGCACGTTGAGTCCGTTTCCATTCTGCAGGTAAACTTTAGGCAGCTGTGGTGTCCTGCGCTCTGAACCGTAGGTTTATACTGAGTAAACACACCACTTCCTGTTCGTTCAGGGTGATGTAAACGCAGTGCGAGGCCATGCGACACGGTCCCCAACATCACACTGCACTTCATTCAGGTCACTCCCAGGGGGCTCTGTGTGTGGCACTCCCAGAACCCACTAAGTCCCGAGGCTGATTTGCCTTCTAAATGAGTAGTTCTCATACTTTCAAGAATTTTCAAAAACATTAAAAAAGAAAAATAGCAGATGTACAAGCTTGCCGCGCGGCACTAAGTGATCTCTACATAACAATTATTTGACAGCAGATTTAAATTATCACGCAACATACATTAACCATAAACATGTTGAATGCAAGCCTTTTACTTATAACTAGAGATGGAGCTAGAAACACGGTTCTGCCATAACTCGATAACAAATTTATTGAGTACCCGGTATCAATAAGCTTTGGGCTTATATCAGGCTTGTTATCGAGCATAACGGCCCATGACGTCATGTTTAAACAATCAAGACAAGAGGCAATCAAGAAATTATTACAGTAATTCATAATATATTTTTGTTATCGAGCATAACGGCCCATGACGTCATGTTTAAACAATCAAGACAAGAGGCAATCAAGACATTATTACAGTAATTCATAATATATTTACACTTACATTTAACACTTACTGCACACTAATGAATGATTGTTTTAATGATATTTAATGATAATACGTGTTACTTTTGTCAATTGTAATCTTCATATGGTGTTCAGACAGTCAGAATTTATCGTCTCACATCTTTCCACAAAATATTTGAAAATGCTCACTAGTGTGCTCGATAAAAGCCCGGCTCAATGAGCAGGATCGATAAGCTGCTCATTATCAATAAAAGTTAACGAGCTCTATCCCTAGCTATAACAGAGCATTTCTACATTGTGGTATTATTACTACTAGAAGCTCGGCCGCCCTTCGGGCGGCCGAGCGTCTAGTCGGCGACCTGGCCAACTCGGGAACAATGTAAATAGGGAATGAATGCCCCGCCCTTTAATGCAAACCCCATTATACCTGTCATAGGATCCGTTTTGACCATCTGTTTGCGTGTGTCCATTTATGCCCATATATGGAGAGATATGTCTGTCTACGTCCATTTTCTGACATATATGGAGATCTCTGTAGGACCTGGTTTGACCATCTGTTTGCCTGTGCCCATTTATGCCCATATATGGAGTTTGCGACCTGGCCAACTCGGGAACGATGTAAATAGGGAATGAATGCCCCACCCTTTAATGCAAACCCCATTATATGGAGATCTCTGTATCTGTCTGTGTCCCTTTTATGCCCATATACTCTATCTGTGTCCATATTTTATGCCCATATGCCCATATATGGAGATCTCTGTATCTGCCCATATGCCCATATATGGAGATCTCAGTCTGTGTCCCTTTTATGCCCATATATCTGCGTCCATTTTATGCCCATATGCCCATATATGGAGATACAGAGATCTCCATATAGATTCTCTGTATCAGTCTGTGTCCCTTTTATGCCCATATACGGAGATATCTGTCATGGAGATCTCAGTCTGTGTCCCTTTTATGCCCATATATCTCTCTGTGTCCCTTTTATGCCCATATACGGAGATATATCTGTCTGTGTCCCTTTTATGCCCATATACGGAGATATCTGTCGGGTCGAGGCAAGGCCCCTGTATTGCCCATATATGGAGATCTCTGTATCTGCCCATATGCCCATATATGGAGATCTCAGTCTGTCGGGTCGAGGCTAGGCCCCTGTATCTGCCTGCAGTGATGTCACAATGACTCAGCGCTTGCGCCCGGCACTGCAGTGATGTCACAATGAGTCAGCGCTTGCGCCGATTTTGCGCCGATTTCCGCATAAGGAGATTCCGAACGTTTCGCGCTGGTTAGGGAAAACCGCGCGTCGGGTCGGGTCGAGGCCCGGCACTGCACTCCATGCCGCGGCGGGGAACGCGCGTGCCGAATCTGAAGCCGGTGGGACGAACGGTTCTCGAGATACGCGGATTACAAACACACACGCAGAGACTTCTCGCATTTATAGATAGATTACTGAAGTAAAAATATATGACTACTTCTTCCACCACCCCTTTCCCCGGCCAGCGCTGTGTGTGGCAGTCCCATAACGCAGTGCAGGGATTAGCCCCCTGACAGCTTGTATAGGTTGGACTTACGGTTCAGCCGCAAACGTGACCCGCTCACTTCCTCTTACAAGCTCTTAAAAGTGACGTTCCTTCTTTTATCACGGTGGTGGCGGCGGGGTGCAGCGGGCAGCACCTGGGTGGAACTATTTGGTACGGTCCCAAATAACCCTGAGCGTTTGCTTATATGCCTGGCGAGAGCTAGTGAATATGTCAGTTTAAAGGGACATTGCCGGTTCTGTTTGGAAGGTCTTGGACATAATATTTAACCCTCGTCTGTATAACAGTGCATGAATCTTTCTGTTGGAGTGCTGTGGCCATACAGAATATACTAGCGGAGCTACAGTAGTATAGAGCAGTGATTCTCAACCAGTGGTCCGGGGACCGAGGTGGTCCCCATGCTAAATGATGGAAAGTTGGAAACCAAATGGATCTACAAGCGCACTATGCGTCGCGATGCGAGGCATTGTGAGATTGTAGATCTTCTATTTTCAAAAGATTTTTACACATTTGAAAACTTGAAATGGGATTTTTTCTTTCTTTTTTTATAATTGTTATCCCACAATTTTGTAACCCATTTTCGCCAGTTGCCTAAGTAATCCTGGCCTCTGCTATCCCTCTGCCACGCCTGGGGAGACAACAGACTGACCTCATGCTTCCTTCTATGCATGAGGAGTCCAAGTTGCTTCTTTTCACCTGACAGTGGGGATTTCCCCGGTTTGGACGTAGCGCGTGGAAGGAACACGTTATGAGGGTATCGACCCTAGGGACATTTCACATTACTTTTTGTACTTTTAAAGAGGTGGTGCCATAGTTTTGTACTTTTTCTGTTTTTCATGAGTCTAGGAGGTTGAAAGTACTTCATTAGACCCCCTTATGTGTTTTTTTTTAGAAATGATGTATTCTCTTAGTATTTGTTTGTTTTCTCTTGGAGGCTGCCACCTTTTGGTGAAAAGTGTCAGTTAAAAAACACAGATAAGATGACATCACAGAATCAACTCCTCCCCTATTTACCATTCACCCAACACTGTGGGGTGTGGCTATATCAGCTGGGTCACCACCCACCATGCCATCCATGCATACTTAATGAACTGGAGGTGTGGCCACATAAAAACCCAATTTTAACTCTTTCTGTATACTTTTTTGGAAAAAATCTTCCTCCTAGTATAATCATAATACCTGATAATCATGTTTTATAGGGGGGGGGGATCATGGCACCACCTCTTTAAGTACATTTTTATACCATTACTTTTGTACTTTTACTCAAGTAAATGTTTGATTCCCTCATTACTTTTACTCGTAACAGAGTATTTCTACATTGCAGTATTAATACTTGTACTTAAGTAAAGCATTACAAGTGCTTTTTTCCGCCACTGCGTCTCTGTAACTCCAGTGCTGCGTGGGGCCCATGTAGTTTAAAAAAAACTACACGAAAGCTCAAACTCTTAGAAAAGATGGTGTCGGAAACTGAACATGACAGCTTACATAAGCACAATATCTAAATTACAGTTGAGTAGACGGCGGCGTGGGCGTATGGCGGGGAGACACAGGGGCCTGGTCTTAAGCGTGGGGTAGTGAGAGATGCATGTAACCTCCTTCCGGAGCAGACACCGCGCTGACGGAACACATCGTTTGGGGGCAAATTTCCATTTTCACGTTCGGCTACAGCGCGCACATCTCAAATTAAGAGCGCGGCATTATCAGCGACAGGGAAATACATCGCGTTAATACCACCCCCCCCCCCCCCCCCCCCCCACACACACACACACACACACACACTTCACAGTTGCCGTAGAATTAGCTCTGAATCGGTGCATACATTAACTACACTAGCACAGTTTTTAAATATAAAAAATATATATATGTTGCTTAAGGCCACGCGCTGAGGAGTAGCCAGCATGCAGCGACGTTTTTTTTAATGTGCCGTTTGATTCCATGTCTGCTTGCAAAGTCTCTGTTTTTTTTCTTCCGAAATGATATCGTCGTTGTTGGGTGGAAACCTTGTATGTCCAAAACCTTTCGTTTTGGATTTTTCATTTTAAAAGTGATTTAAACTAGTGAAAACAGCCGATCTACAAGCACACAAGGCCTGTGCGAGGCGTTGTGTGAAGCGTTGTGTGCTTGTAGATATGCAGTTTTCACTACTTTTGTGTGACGGCCTTGTACGATGAAGCAGGGCTTTACTTTGCGAAAGAACATACAAATTTGAAACTTGGAGATACAAGGTTTCCACCCGACAACGACAATATATTTGTGTCTATTTTGGGGGAAAACAAGACACTCGTCAACATAAATATCCGCGGAAGTGCGTGGCGACTGTTCCCGTTTTGTCAACAGCTCAGAAAATGTTTCGAATCGTCCCTTGATATCACACACTTTTTACTTGGGAGCTGCCAGTCATCTTATCAGTGTGGGTGTCTGCTTTTGGGCAAACGGGATGTGTGTGTTTTGGAAGCAAGCTGTTTTTGCATAATACCTCTTGTCTGGTGGAAACCTTGTACTGTATGTGCAAAATCCATAGCATTACTTTGGTACTCTGTTGCACTGGTTCCCAAACACTGGGTCAGGACACATTTCTAACTCATCGGATGCCCACGAGGTGTCAACGCGTCAATCTCTTTGATGTCTACGTGTGCCCATCCACAGTAAACAGCAGTTGCGTCAAGGCTAAGGTATGGCAACATGACTGGTGTCTTCGCGCGTGTGCAAGACTCCAGTCATGTTGCCATACCTTAGCAACAGGCCTGTTTCTACGGTTTCTTGGGCTGGATATGGCAGCCAATATGGAACAGTTGTTCAAGTGCAGCTAAACTTGGCATGTTAGTAAACGTGCCGCAATTCTGACAGGCATCTGGGCACTGATGCTTTTGAGTATCTAGAAAACAAGGCCCATTGAGAGTGTGTTATGAACACTATCCGCAGGTTGCGTTGTGTCCTTCCAATATGCTTCACTGTTCAAATCAATTTCAGCTTGTTTTCTTTTTTTTTCCCACGCTCCTGAGCTGTTCGAGGTTCGAGGAATAAATACTGTATATAATACATAAGTCCCAGCAATCCCCTGCACCTTTTAAGCTCCACTTCAAACACAGAACGGGACCAGACGGCGGTCCCGCGCGCTGGTCGTCTTAATTAGCTGCCGCCTCAGTAAATCAATTAACTCCACCCACCTTTCCGGCGAAAATTGCACCGCACCTTTGATGTGTGTAAATCCTGGCCCTGTGTGTGTATACACGTGCATGTGTTTGTGCACATGTGTGTCTTTGTGTGTGCATTGCTTACCTCCATATTTATATGTACTGTATTTGTCTGCGGACCCCTGCATCTAAACGATATTTTGAGCCAGAGACCCCCATACAGGATTTGTGTTGTTAAAATGTTTCTACAATCTGAATCGCTACAAGTGCTGTGAGCTTGTAGATCTGCTATTTTCAAATAGCCGATATAATACAGTAGCTGGCATATAGGGTTAAAGTGGTATAATGGATTCAATTTTGATGCAGACCCAGAATTCCACCTGTAGAACATTTAAAATAGCTGATCTACGCGTTTTGAGCTTGTAGATCCCTTCTTTTTAAAAGTTTCACTGCTACTAAATGGCCAAAAAAACAGGGATATCCCACCAAACCTCACTTTGGATGGAGTATCCATTGAATGGGTTGAGCTTGGGAATATTTGGGGGTTTGGTTTAATTTTACATTTTAAGCACCACTTGGCAAAGGAGCTAAAATACATACTGAGCTTTTTTTGCAGAATGAAGTCCTCTATTTCTTCTGCCTCTCGGAAAAAGCTGGACACTGGCTTTTTCATGTCGTTGCAGCTTGACTATGGCAATACTGTCTATCGCTTTGCCTGTTCATCAACACTGGGCAAACGTTACCCCCTTTTCCATGCTGTACTGAGGTTTATTACCAGTTCCACCTTCAGGGTGCATCACTGTACTCTATACTCCTTATTGGCTTGGTTCTCCTTAGCATCTCGCAGGTTGCTACATTGGTATACTCTTATTGTCCAATTCCCTGCACCTGTCATTGTATTACTTACACTCCAACCTCCAGAATCAGTTTCCACTCTTCATACATTCTCCACAGCTATCTACCACTGTCCACAACCACCGATCCCACCCATATGCCCATATATGAGTATATAACTGGGTCAGGGATCTACATATGATTTGCCCCCCAATGTGGAGGCACTGTCCTTGGTGCTGTCACTCTGCGCTGGCTAGACCATTTGGAAAACCATATTTGGACAAAACCGATGTGATCAACATGACATCAGTACTTGGAGGCAGCCAATATAAATGCTAGCGTGTGTAGTACATCTGCAGTCTTTTCCAGAGCATTAGTTGAGGAATTGTGTCTTTTGCTATTTTTCCCATTCTGTGTGTGTGTGTGTGTGTGTGTGTGTGTGTGTGTGTGTGTGTGTGTGTGTGTGTGTGTGTGTGTGTGTGTGTGTGTGTGTGTGTGTGTGAGATGTTTACGTGGAGTGTATGTCTGGAAGGAGGACCAAATGGATATCATGCAGCTGTGACTGTGGGAGACAAAATTTACTCCTTTGGAGATTACTGTGAGGAGGACTTCCTGGATGATCAGATTGGTGTGCATGTCTTCAACACTGTGTCTTTACTCTGGACAAAGTTGCCTCCAGTGACACCTGGAAGAGAAGAACTTCACCTTGAGGTTCCTTCCGTGCGCTGGGGCCACACAGCTGTGCTGGCAGAAGATATCGTCTACCTCTGGGGGGGAACCGAATGTTATACTCCTTGCAGCAACATGCTTCATGCATTTGATGTCGACACCCACAGATGGTTTAGTCCCAAGACATCTGGGACTGTTCCAGAGGAGAGGGAGTACCACTCAGCCTGTGTCATGGGTAAGGTCATGTTTATCTATGGAGGATACACTGAAAACAATGGAAGCACTAATGATTTCTACAAATTGGACACCACCACAATGGTATGGTCTTTAATTAACACCATAGGAACTCTGCCACGCCCAACATCAGATCACTCTGCCACCATCTTTGGGACAAAGATGTTTGTATTTGGGGGCCAAGGAAACGGGAGGAATCGGTACTATAACAAAATCAGAGTGTTTGACATGGAGACCAACCGCTGGCTGAGCACACCTGCTGCACAGCTTCTTCCAGAACAACGCTCCAGTCATGCAGCATTTGCCTACAATGGAGAGCTGTACATATTTGGTGGTGACCGTAACCTGGGCCAGGTCTTCAATGATCTGTGGAAATTCAATCCAGAGACATAGTCCTGGAAGAAGGTTGAAGCCAAGGGGAAAAGCCTGTGTTCCTCCTTTAATATGGGCTGTTGCATGGTGGGAGATCGTATAATCCTGTTTGGAGGATTTACATATGAATCTACTAGAGGACGCAGAGCCGCTGATGGCCTTCATATCTTAGACTTGAGCCCAAGTCTGAAGACATTATCCAAGCTAGCAGTTATCCAGTACGATCTGGAACAATCAGAACTCCCACATGACATCAGGTGGGAACTGGCAGCCATGACTACCAACAGAAAACAAGAAAAACAAAACAACACTGTGTAGCACATTAACAAGGCTATAGCTAACTCTGTGTGTTGGGGCATTAACCAAAAAGTCGACAAGTCGACGCAATCAACTTCATTACTCAAGTCGACTCCCACCAGCTAAAGTTGAGAGTCGAAAAAAACTAAAAACAAACTAAAAATCACACCCAATGTGAAGTGAGCGGTGGTCGTGCTTGCATAACATCTTCAGACTAGGATTTAAGTCTAGGATGTACAGGCTATGCTACACACACAGTCACACACGTTTTGCTATGGCAAAACGCTGAGGAAAAAGGCTACAGACATACAACATACGGCATCACTAGACAAACATGATGCTACGTACACACATTTTACTATGGCAAAACGCTGAGGAAAAAGGCTACAGACACACGCAGAGCCACCTATAGGAGCGGTTTGCACCGCTCAAAATTGTATGTTTTCATCATTATTTTTGAAGCGGTGAAAGCCGCTTCCAAGGACTGGCTTTGTGTGTCCCGTTCATGTCCATATATGGTCATTCCAGTCCAGAATGAACAGGTCTTATCTGTCCCGTACATCCAAAATATGTGTGTGTAACGTCCGTCCCGGTCTGATGATTGGATGATTAAAAATGTCCAATGAGACCATACTTTGAGGATTGGTCAAGCTTCACATGACAATAGAGGCCTATCTGGGCCCGCCCCTTTCCCCCCTCCCCCTGAGCGGCAGCCATGATGGAGTTACTGCTGCAGCAGTGTGTGTCTATGTCTATGTCTATGGAGATGGGACTTTTAATGAAATTAGTCATTACCAGTCCCATCTCCATGATATTTAGATCTAATTCCTTCGCCAGTTCCATCCGCATGATTTGTAGATCTAATTCTATGAGTCCCATCCCCATGATTTGTAGGTCTAATACCATCGCCAGTCCCATCATTATGATTCGTAGATCTAATTCTATCTGTTCCATCTCAATTATGTTTAGGTCTAATTCCATCGTCAGTTCCATCCAAATGATTTGTAAATCTAATTCTATGAGTCCCATCTCCATGATTTGTAGGTCTAATTCCATCGCCAGTCCCATCCTTATGATTTGTAGATCTAATTCTATCTGTTCCATCTCAATTATGTTTAGGTCTAATTCCATCGCCAGTTCTATCCGCATGATGTGTTGATCTAATTTTATCAGATCCATCCCAATGATTTTTAGATCTAATTTCACCACCAGTTCTATCCTTATGATTTGTAGATCTAATTCTATATAGTTCCATCGTCATGATTTGTAGATCTAATTCCATCACCAGTCCCATCCCCATGATGTGTAGGTCCAATTCTATCGCCAGTTTCATCCGCATGATTTGTAGATCTAATTCTATCAGTCACATCTCAATTATGTTTAGATCTAATTCCATCGCCAGTTCCATCCCCATGATTTGTAGGTCTAATTCGATACAGTCCCATCCACATAATTCATCTGCTTACAATAAATGTGACAAATCTCTGTGAGTATATATGTAATCCACTTATCTCGAGAAACGTTCGTCCCACCGGCTTCAGATTCGGCACATGAATTAGATTTACAAATCATGTGGATGGAACTAGCAATAGAATTAGACATACAAATCATAAGGATGGGACTGGCGATGGAATTAGACCAACAAATCATGGGGATGGGATTCATAGAATTAGATCTACAAATCATGCAGATGGAACTGGTGATGGAATTAGACCTACAGATGATGGGGATGGTACAGATAGAATTAGATCTACAAATCATGCAGATGGAACTGGTGATGGAATTAGACCTACACATTATGGGGATGGAACTGGTGATGGAATTAGATCTACAAATCATGGGGATGTGACTGTATGGAATTAGATCTACAAATCATGCGGATGGAACTTGCTATGGAGTTAGACCTACACAAAATTGAGATGGGACTAATAGAATTAGATCTACAAATCATAAGGATAGGGCTGGCGGTGGAATTAGATCTACAAATCATTGGGAAGGATCTGATATAATTAGATGATTACAAATCATGCGGATGAAACTGGCGAAACTGGCGATGGAATTGTACCTACACATTATGGGGATGGAACTGGTGATGGAATTAGATCTACAAATCATGGGAATTAGATCTAAAGAATATGGAGATGGGACTGTATCGAATTAGACTTACAAATCATGGGGATGGAACTGGCTATAGAATTTGACCTTCACATAATTGAGATGGGACTGATAGAATTAGATCTACAAATCATAAGGATGGGACTGGCGATGGATTTAGATCTACAAATCATGAGGATGGAACTGTATAGAATTAGATCTACAAATCATGTGGATGGAACTGGCGATGGAATTATACCTACACATAATTGAGATGGGACTGATGGAATTAGATCTACAAATCATACAGATGGAACTGGCGAAACTGCCGATGGAATTGGGCCTACACATTATGGGGATGGGACTGGTGATGGAATTAGATCTACAAATCATGGGGATGTGACTATCGAATTAGATCTAAAGAACATGGAGTTGGGAATGTATCGAATTAGACCTACACATCATGGGGATGGAACTGGCGATGGAATTAGACCTAAACATAATTGAGATGGGACTGATAGAATTAGATCAACAAATCATAAGGATGGGACTGGCGATGGAATTAGATCTACAAATCATGAGGATGGAACTATATAGAATTAGATCAACAAATCATGTGGATGGAACTGGCGATGGAATTAGACCTACACATAATTGAGATGGGACTGATGGAATTAGATCTACAAATCATAAGAATAGAACTGGTGGTGAAATTAGATCTAAAAATCATTGGGATGGATCTGATAAAATTAGATCAACAAATCATGCGGATAGAACTGGCGATGGAATTAGACCTAAACATAATTGAGATGGAACAGATAGAATTAGATCTACAAATCATAAGGATGTGACTGGCGATGGAATTAGACCTATATCATGGAGATGGGACTGGTAATGACTAATTTCATTAAAAGTCCCATCTCCATATAACATAGACATAGACACACACTGCTGCAGCAGTAACTCCATCATGGCTGCCGCTCAGGGGGAGGGGGGGAAGGGGCGGGCCCAGAAAGGCCTCTATTCTGCCCTCCAGATAAAATCATTAATTCATTCAGAATTGGAAGAATGTGTAGATCACAGAGTTCATAGCTCTAGAACACATAGAATAAAAGTTCACCGCTTCACTTCGAACCGAGGTTTGATTTTTTCTCTATGTGTGCGTGTGTACAGCACAAATCCTAGGATTGCTTATTGGCAAGGTGTTTTTTCAATGGAATTGAGCACAGGGTTTCGGGTTTTGTCCCCCCGTCCACGCACAGTGTGACGACGTCATCAAACAATAAAGTCGACTTCATCTCAACTTTTTACTGATAGTCGAGTCGACTTTCAAAAATCACAAGTCGTTAATGCTCTAGTCTAGTGTGTGTGTGTGTGTGTGTGTGTGTGTGTGTTTTGGCACAAAAGTTATGAGAACTGATTTAGAAGGCATTTGCAGAATCTGCCTCAGGTCTTAACCCTTCAAGTGCCGATCCCGAACAAGTTCGGCTTTTTTTCGGCAAGAAACTATTTTTTTTGGCTATTTTACTTACCCTGAGCTGCTTGTAAAGACGTTGGTGGTCCTGGATCGTCCTACGCTTTCCAACGAGCCATTCTACGTGGTCCGACGATTTATTCCATTGAAAATGGCCAGATGCCAAGTTTACAGCCCCCCATTTTTTACTGAATCTATGCTGTCGGCGGCGCGACGTTTCACGGGGTGCCGATCCCGAACTATATCGGCTTTTTATATAAAATGAATTAAATAATCGGAGGCCTCACCAAAGCCTGAGGCAAAATTTTCATCCAGGCCGCCGGCCGCGATCTGTTTACATCGGCCCGCGAGAGTGTCTCACCGCCGAATCGCGCCGCCGAATCCAATACATTCTCAAATCTTTGAAGCTCATTTTCTCTGAACTGTGTTCTTATGGAAGCGGAAAAGTTTTATTCACGGCTAAATCGCCAAAAATCGGGCTTCTAAATGAGTGATAGCCTATAGCTATCTTGTAGCCATTTTCATCCGGGTCTTTTTCATGACACGCACGAATGTGTACACGCGCGTCACTGCTATGTGGGTCCCCGTATGTTACAGCGCTGGTCTATGAGAGTGACACTGGCCATGCTACAGACTTTGGCGCCCTCAAGTGGCCTTGGCACGCATCGAGTTAATGGGTTAAAAACAGCCAAGATACAAACACGCACGCACACGCACACAGGCAAACACACACAGGCAAACACACACACACACACACACACACACACACACACACACACACACACACACACACACACACACATTATGACACATGGTTCCGACCTTGTTATGCTCGAGTGCCGTGTCCCTCTGTCACCTCCGTGTACTCACTGTGACTTCCTGTCCTACCTACGCCGCACGCCGTCCTTCACTGAACCCATTCATAACACCTTGCTCCGTGTCTCACAAGCCATTTCCTGTGCAGGCAGGAAACCTTGACTATTGTTGAGTTAGCAGGACGGCCTGAGTGCTTCTTCCACACATTTATGGTGTGCGTGTGTGCAGGGGCGTCACAAGGGGTAGGAAAGTGGGACTGAGTTACTAGGGCCCAAGGTGGTGGAGGGGCCTTAATTATTTTATACTTTAGCTATTGAAAAATAGCTGCAAGCTTGTAGATCTGCTATTTTTTAAAAGTCGTGAAAATGTGTGCAAATCTTTGAATATATGTATTTTTTAAGCGAACATTTGTAACTAAAATTTTGCTTCTGGGGGGTCCCTGGAACTCAATATTTTGAGATGGGGTTCCGTGGCCAAATACATACCATTTTGGGGGTCCTTCACATGAAAAGGTTTGAACTCCACTGACATAGAAACATAGGTTTTTCAAAAAACCTCAGAAGGATTTGAAATATTCAAAGATTTTCATGATTTTTCAAAAATAGCAGATCTACAAGCTCGCAGCGCGGCACTCGGTGCCGCGCTGTGAGCTTGTATATATCTGCTATCTTTCAATAGTTAAAGCACAGGGGTCCCGCAGTGAATCCTTGTACCCAGGGCCCAGAATTTGGTGTGACGCCCCTGCGTGTGTGCTGTGTGTGTGTGTGTGTGTGTGTGTGTGTGTGTGTGTGTGTGTGTGTGTGTGTGTGTGTGTGTGTGTGTGTGTGTGTGTGTGTGTGTGTGTGTGTGTGTGTGTGTGTGTGTGTGTGTGTGTGTGTGCTCTTCCACCCATTATGAGGGCTCATCAAGGGCTGGCCTTGATGTCATTACTGGGGAGAAGTGGACAGTGATTGACGTTGCAAGTTGGATAAATGTTTTTTTTCACCCTTTTTTTTCTTTTTTACTTGCTTGGTGCTATTGTTTCATCCCTACTTTCTTATCTCATACAGAAAAAAAACATATGGTCACTTGTCGGCAGAAACCTCGTATCTCCAAGTTTCAAATTTGTACATTTTTTCGCAAAGCAAAGCACTGTTTCATCATACAAGGCCATCGCACAAAAGTAGTGAAAACAGCCGATCTACAAGCACACTTGTTTAAATCATTTTAAAAATGATATACCGGTATACAAAACAAACGGTTTTGGACATACAAGGTTTCCACCCGACAACGACGATCTTTCATACTATATACAGTATTTCACGCTTGTTTGTTTATTAAAGGATCCATTAGAGACACAAAAATGTATGTTGTTTTTCTCCGGGGTCACACCGACACATTGTGAGCTTGTAGATCGGCTATTTGAACTTTTTCAAAAAAGTAAAACATTGCAAAAAAAAAGGTTTAGGGATAAGGTGTAAGGCACGGACGGAAATAAGGCCCTAAAAGACAAATACATGCTATAAAATGAAATCAAAAAGTACAGTCAAATTAGACAATTACACAAATGACTTGGCATGATGTCTCTTGATGCATTTTTTGGTAAGTAATGTTTGTGTGGATTGCAGATGTTTTGGGTAGAGAATCCCAGAATGCTATTGACTTTGTTGTACGTATTATAGGCCTATAACAGTGAGTTTTAGAATGTGTTCTAGTCACTGGGAGTACCATGTTACACAGTACCAGAAGCTGCACAGGTTATTGGTGCAGGTTATGTAGTAGAAGGCGTGTTTGTGTGTGTGTGTGTGTGTGTGTGTGTGTCTGTGTCTGTGTCTGTGTGTGTGTGTGTGTGTGTGTGTGTGTGTGTGTGTGTGTGTGTGTGTGTGTGTGTGTGTGTGTGTGTGTGTGTGTGTGTGTGTGTGTGTGTGTGTGTGTTTGTGTGCGCGTGTGCATGCATGCCTTGAAAGTCCTGCATGTTGCAGTGAGTGTCACACACCATTGTGCGTTCAGCATCACTTCCATCCATCATCGTCTCATATCACCTATGTCTCCAGTGATGGAAAAAAAGACTCACATATTTTACACGTTGGGATGCGTTGTGAGCTTGTAGATCGTCTATTTTCAAATAGCCTGGGTATAAAATAGGGCTAACGTGCTTAATGTGTGTTTTGTAATAGTATTTTAATTGTCTCCACCAGCCGAAGGCTGAGGGGAGAGTATGTTTTCCCCTCCGTCCGTCCGTCCGTGCGTCCGTCCGTCCGTCCGTCCGTGCGTCCGTGCGTCCGTGAGTCCTCGCAGTTTGTGAGCACCTAATCTCAGTCGCCGTTGGCCCGGACGCTGCCAAAGTGAACACACACACTCCCTGGATGCCAATCTAGAACCTCTGCCCTAAATTTTTCAAATGGGCCTTTTCTAGCGCCACCTAGTGGCCGATGTTTCGCGTCCGTGCGTCCTCGCAGTTTGTGAGCAGCTAATCTCAGTCGCTGTTGGCCCGGTTGCTGCCAAAGTGAGCACACACATTCCCTGGATGCCAATCTAGAACCTCTGCCCTAAATTTTTCAAATGGGCCTTTTCTAGCGCCACCTAGTGGCCGATGTTTGCAAAACACATTTCTGTGCACTATTCTTACAGATTTTGTCCAAAAATCCTTCAAGTCGGTAGGCAGTATCTCGACAGTCATGTGATCGACACGGATCTGTCCGATTTTGCATATTCCATCCTGATTGGCTAAGATTGGCTTCCAAAGTTTGTAGGATTGCGTGCGTCCTCGCAGTTTGTGAGCAGCTAATCTCAGTCGCCGTTGGCCCGGTCGCTGCCAAAGTGAGCACACACATTCCCTGGATGCCAAACTAGAACCTCTGCCCTAAATTTTTAAAATGGGCCTTTTCTAGCGCCACCTAGTGGCCGATGTTTGCAAAACACATTTCTGTGCACTATTCTTACAGATTTTGTCCAAAAATCCTACAAATCGGTAGGCAGTATCTCGACAGTCATGTGATCGACACGGATCTTTCCGATTTGGCATATTCCATCCTGATTGGCTAAAATTGGCTTCCAAAGTTTGTAGGATTGAGCCGTTTGGAACAAAATGCCTCAAATCACAAACGCAAAGTGCAATTATCATGAAATCGCGCACACACGTTCCCACTAGGCCGAGGAAGAAATGCCACGTATTCTTTTTTAAATCAGCCTCATGGTGGCGCTATAACAGGCTGATTTGTGGTTTTACCTATAACTCCACCGATCAGTTCACAAGGACGCACGGTCTGGTGGAGACCTGTGCTCGGAAGAGCACTGCTTCTAGTTTATTTCTGCGAAGTAACTAGATAACTAAACGTTTTTCAAAAAATTGTAGTGGAGTGAAAGTACAGTATTTGGATCTGAGATGTAATGGACTAGAAGTATTGGAAATTGGAAATACTCAAGTAAAGTACAAATACCTCAAAATTGTACTCAAGAACTGCACTTAAAGGAGGACTTCACCACTTTTCAACCTGTCTTCATATAATAGGTCCTCACTAATGTTCATAGCACAATTTTATTCTACTCAGTCTGGGTCTCATAGGAGAGCTGTGGGCGGGTCAAATCCATCCACCATGACATCATCATTGTCAATCATCATTTGACAGATTCTTTTTTTATACTTTATTGTGTCAAAAACATGTAACACTCACTGCATTTTCATTAAATCATTACATGTTATGTCCCTTTTTTTAAGACATTTTGACACATTCTTTTTTTTTCTTTTTGAAAGTGCAGACCCTCACCCCCACACAAAAACTGAAAACAGAAACATTACAAAGAAAAACAAAGCTACATAAACTGGGTACACGCCCCTAGTCATTTCCTTTACACATTTGTCATATTCAAGGACGGACCCACACATATACACCAGACTGATATAAGAAAAAAAAGAAAAGGGGGAGGCTTTGTTATGTAATTGTTGTCATTTCATTAAAAAGAAAAAACTGCTATTGTTTAAATTAATAGAATACTTTAGGTTTGAATAAAAAGCAAAAAACAAAAGTAAAAATTAAATAGACATGTCATCCTTATTTAAAAGACTAGAAGCTGGGCCGCCCTTCGGGCGGCCCAGTGTCTAGTCGGCGACCTGGCCAACTCGGGAACGATGTAAATAGAGAATGAATGCCCCGCCCTTTAATGCAAACCCCATTATACCTGTTGTCATAGGACCCGTTTTGACCATCTGTTTGCCTGTGTCCATTTATGCCCATATATGGAGATATCTGTATCTGTCTGTCTGTCGGCGTCCATTTTATGTCCATATATGGAGATCACTGCAGATATAGTTCTGGGTCCATTTTATGCCCATATGCCCATATATGGAGATATCTGTCTATTTGCGTCCATTTTATGCCTGCCCCACCCTTTAATGCAAACCCCAATATACCTGTTGTCATAGGACCCGTTTTGACCATCTGTTAGCCTTTGTCCCCACCCTTTAATGCAAACCCCAATATACCTGTTGTCATAGGACCCGTTTTGACCATCTGTTTGCCATTGTCCCCTTATGCCCATATATGGAGATCTCTGCACACACAGTACCGGTTGTGGAAAACTCTGATGTCAGACATCAGTTCCGCATACGGGCATTCATTTTATGCCCATATATGGAGAACGTGGGAAGAAGGGTTCTCGAGATACGCGGATTACATACATACATACACATTCACAGAGATTTTGTGTTGACTCATGTGGCGTACGTGATGTCAGAGCCTTTTATGAAGTGATGTCACAATGACTCAGCGCTTGCGCCGATTTCCTCCGGAACAGCCTGATGTCAACAATCAGCTCCGCATAAGGAGATTCCGAACGTTTCGCGCCGGTTTCGGAAAACCGCGAGTCGGGTCGGGTCGAGGCCTGGCACTGCACTCCGCGCGGCGGCGGGGAACGCGCGTGCCGAATCTGAAGCCGGTGGGACGAACGGTTCTCGAGATACGCGGATCTTTGTCCACTTATGCCCATATATGAAGATCTCTGCACACACAGTACCGGTTGCGGAAAACTCTGATGTCAGACTTTATGCCCATACTTTATGCCCATATCTGGAGAACGCGCGTGCCGGTGGGAAGAAGGGTTCTCGAGATACGCGGATTACATACATACATACACATTCACAGAGATTTTGTGTTGACTCATGTGGCGTACGTGATCTGTCGGTGTCCATTTTATGTCCATATATGGAGATCACTGCAGTTATAGTTCTGGGTCCATTTTATGCCCATATATGCCCATATATGGAGATATCTGTCTATCTGCATCCATTTTATGCCCATATATGGAGATCTCTGTATCTGTCTGTCTGTGTCCCTTTTATGCCCGTATATGGAGATCTTTGTGATTCTGCATCCATTGTATGCCCATATATGCCATATATGGAGATATCTGTTTATCTGCGTCCATTTTATGCCCATATATGAGATTTCTGTCGCTTTTTCAAACAATCGTGGGTCGGGTCGGGTTGAGGCCGAGCACTGCACTACCTGCTGCGGTGGGGAACGCACGTGCCGAATTTGAAATAGGGAATGAATGCCCCACCCTTTAATGCAAACCCCATGAATGCCCCACCCTTTAATGCAAACCCCAATATACCTGTTGTCATAGGACCCGTTTTGACCATCTGTTTGTCTTTGTCCACTTATGCCCATATATGAAGATCTCTGCACACACAGTACCGGTTGCGGAAAACTCTGATGTCAGACTTTATGCCCATATCTGGAGAACGCGCGTGCCGGTGGGAAGAAGGGTTCTCGAGATACGCGGATTACATACATACATACACATTCACAGAGATTTTGTGTTGACTCATGTGGCGTACGTGATGTCAGAGCCTTTTATGAAGTGATGTCACAATGACTCAGCGCTTGCGCCGATTTCCTCCGGAACAGCCTGATGTCAACAATCAGCTCCGCATAAGGAGATTCCGAACGTTTCGCGGCATTTTTTGTTGACTCATGTGGTGTACGTGATCTCAGAGCCTTTTATGAAGTGATGTCACAATGAGTCAGCGCTTGCGCCGATTTCCTCTGGAACAGCCTGATGTCAACAATCAGCTCCGCATAAGGAGATTCCGAACGTTTCGCGCCGCTTCGGGAAAGCCGCGAGTCGGGTCGGGTCGAGGCCCGGCACTGCACTCCGCGCGGCGGCGGGGAACGCGCGTGCCGAGTCTGAAGCCGGTGGGACGAACGGTTCTCGAGATACGCGGATTACAAACAAACAAACAGACAGACAGACAGAGATTTGTCGCATTTATAGATAGATAAGAGGCCCACCTTTTTTCGAAGACATTTTCCTTGCCATTAATTTTATAGGTCACCTTCTCCATAAGGTACATGTCCTCCATTTTTTTCCACCATTTCTCTACCCTGGGAGGTTCAAAACTTTTCCAACTCCTTGATATTTGTTTGAGCGCTGTAATTCTCAAGATCCAAAAAAGGTATAAGTCTCGACTTTGCAGACTTTGGGGACGTGTTCCAAGGAGTATATTGTGATTTTGTAAGTTTAAAGCTCTCCCAAATATTTGTTCTATTGTTTGTGTGACTCTTGACCAGAAAGTTTGTATTTTGGGGCATCTGAGGAATATATGGGTGTGATCCGCATTACTCTCCCCGCATTCCCTCCAGCAGCCAGAGTTTAAATTAATCTTAGATATTGACAGAGGTGTTTGAAAGTACCTTATATTTATTTTCCAGGCATATTCCTGCCAGAATGGTGATCTTAAAAAAAGAAAAATGTATTTGAAACTCTGATTCCACTCGTTTCCATTTATAGTAATTCTCAGTTCTTTATCCCACTTGTCCTTAATGTAAACTAAATCTTCAGGTTTATTTTCCTGAAATATTTATTTTTTAAAGAATATTTAAGAAAAATATATTTAGATTTTTATTATCGCAAGAACAATGGCTTCCACTTTAACATTGCAACTTTTCAGGACTAGAAAACCTGCAGTTTCTATTAGCTTGGACAGGTTGAAAAGTGGTGAAATCCTCCTTTAAGTAAATGTACTAAGTTACTTTACACCACTGGTGTGTGTGCATTGGAATGCCCTGCGAGCTGCAGTGTCACACACCATTGAGCGTTAAGCATCACGTCCGTCCATCAGTCTCATGTCACCTGTCTCCTAATGTACCTGTCACAGCGTGTACTGATGTACCTGTCAATCAACATGGAGTGATGTACCTGTCACCAACACGGGGCGCAATCTGACAAAATGACAGATGACAGGGACATTATGTCCAACGAGCTGCCACTCTAGAAGTGGCATTTAAACCACATCGTTCCTACTAGGGCTGTCACGATTAACATTTTATATGACGATTAATTGTCACTCAAATAATTGCAATTAACGTTTTAATTGTGTTTTTTGTCGTTGACAATTACATTTCTGTATGGCTTTTAGGCTTTGAAGTTGCACATGGTAGATATGACAATAGCCGATCTACAAGCTCACAACGCGCCGCGATGCGACGCGTTGTGAGCTTGTAGATCTGCTATTTCCACTATATTTTACTTAAAGGGACTACACCATGAATTTTCATTTTTCCAATTTTTATGTATTTTCTTGGTGTCCCACCAGCAACTTCTATCCTCACAAAGTCCTATTTCTGACCATTGTGTCTTTCTCAGTTTATGGGCAGATCTATGTTAGCATGTCTCAGAACGGTCCTGATTGTGAAATGTCAGATTTGTGATGTCACAAGGCCTGAGAAGGAGGCAGGAGGAGCTGGGAGAGGGTTGGGGAGGGGTGGGCAGGCCTGAGAAGGAGGCAGGAGGAGCTGGGAGAGGGTTGGGGAGGGGTGGGCAGGCCTGCTGAGCAGGAGGTGGGGAGGAGTGTGGGGCCAAAACTGGCTCAATAGCGCAGTCCTCCCACTCAGGATAAGGTGGTACTGCAGCTGAAAATGCTCTGAAAGCCAGGCAGAAATGACAGGGGCTCTGTATTCAGGAGTGGTAATTTAGCCTCAAACCTTTTCAAAAACGTTTTTGGGACACAAACAGTGTTATATAAATTATTTTTAAATGCATGGTGTAGGACCTTTAAAAAAAACATATGAACATTTTTCAACATGGACACGATTATGGCGATTATGAAAGATAATCGCGATTAGACGATTATGCAATTATTGTGACAGCCCTAATTCCTACTGTATATCAGTCTTCAACATGTATTTATTTTACCAGGCCACCAATACAATTTCCGAACTACAAGCTCACAACGAGTCGCGTTGCGACACGTTTTGAGGTTGTCGATTAGCCATTTACTCACTTTCACCCACCCTCCCCCCCAGAGTATAGGCGTGCTTAGGGTTCATGTGGTTAGCCAGGAGGAGTGTTGTGACACTCACGTACGCACAAGCAAACACATGTTCAGTATAACCACTAAAGAACCACCTTAATGCTATATGCTTTGCTACAGCCTCTCACCAGTCAGTTCTTGTCATTGGCTCTCTGGCAGGTGTGCAGCCATCATTCATAATGTTGTTGTGGTTTGGACGCTAAAACGTCAAAGTGTTTAGTAGCCACCGTGGCAAGTAGACAGAGGCGTGCATGCATGTGCGTGTGTGTGTGTGTGCTGTGCGCGAGTGTGTGAGTGTGTGCGCGCCTGCACCTGTCGGGACTTCCTGTTCCTTTCCAACCGCCACACCACAGCCAGGATGCCAGGTGGTGTTACATCACACACACACACACACACACACACACACACACACACACACACACACACACACACACACACACACACACACACACACACACAGTGAGATGGGAGGTCGTATAGGTAATCAGGCTGTGTGTGTGACGTGTGTGTGTGTGTGTGTGTGTGTGTGTGTGTGTGTGTGTGTGTGTGTGTGTGTGTGTGTGTGTGTGTGTGTGTGTGTGTGTGTGTGTGTGTGTGTGTGTGTGTGTGTGTGTGCGTGCGTGCGTGCGTGCGTGCGTGCGTGCGTGCGTGCGTGCGTGCGTGCGTGCGTGCGTGCGTGCGTGCGTGCGTGCGTGCGTGCGTGCGAGCCTGATTGCTCACTTGGTCCGTTTGTACAGCGAGCAGACGCCTCCAATTACACTGTGAGAGAGAGAGAGAGAGAGAGAGAGAGGGAATGAGAGCGAGGACAGTAGAAATACTATCACATATCCATCACACATTCTCCCCTTCCTCTTCCTCTCCTATCCCCATATGGGTCCATTTGGTTTCATTTTGCGCTGTCAAGAGTTAAATTGTTGTTCCACCTGTATTACTTAATTTACAATAAGTCTACACAATTACAGAATGCAGAATCTTTTATTTTGATCAACGCTGGCCTGTTATCTCTCTTATGGTACCAACATCAATACAGCATGGAATTGTGGACAAAATCTCATCCAACAACATTAAAAGTTTTTGCCCCGAGACAGTGCCAGGCGACTTTTAGAGCAACTTTCTCACTATGGGCTTCCCTGCCAAGCGACTTTGGGCGACTTTTACTTAGAAAAAAAACAAAAAAAAAATTTTTTTTCAAAAAAATTTTTTGGACCCCAAAAAATGTAGTAGGCATGATAGAAATCGCGAAATTGCATGTTTAACCCCCATAGCAACCCCATCTATCAAACATGGCAGCCATCTTTGTTTACATTTTAGGAAAACATAATGGCTATTATCTCAAGAATGCCTGAACGGATTTCCAATCTTTTTTTTTGTTTGAAAGCTGTGAACAGCCTGCACAAACATGGTGCATGATCTGTGCATGGGTGTGCATGATCTGTGCACTACAAATTACATGGAAGTCTATGGAGAGGGCTGGCACTAATGCCACTCGAGGGCATTTTTAATTGGCAGTAAGTGAGTTAATCTCATCATGGTGGTCAGTGGCTCAAATGTGGAATAAATAATGGACCTTGATTGCGACCGTCAGGTCGCAGTTACTATCAAAACCTCCACCGGCTGTCCCTCTGTCAGTCTGTCCCCTACTCATATCTCCGCCACCGTTGCCCCGATCCATGCCAAACTTTGCACACACACTCCTTGGCTGGCTCCATCCCTCATTTCTCACATGGCCCTCTTCTAGCGCCACCATGAGGCAGATTCTTGCAAGACACATTTTTGGACACTGCTCCTACAGATTTTGCCCTCTAATCACGCAAAGCGGTACACAGTATCACTAAAGTCATGTCATCAACATGGATCTGTCCAGTTTCCCATATTCCCTCCTGATTGGTGGCTACCATTGCCTTCTAAAGTTTGTGTACGCTTAGCTCCCGCTTTATATATGAAAACGGTTGAAAACAAAACAAAACAGCTATAATACATCGGCTCATGGGGGTCCGCTGCCATACACATTAATTGGGGCAGGGGAGTCCTTGACATGAAAAAGTTTGTTAACAGCCATGTCTTAGACTTTATTCCCCCCCAGGGATGGAAGATCATGATGAGGCGATTGGTCAGCGAGATTGCCAATTAAGGCGCGAGCCCGCCGAAGCGTCAAGCGGGCGGGTCTACGGGGGGGAGCTGGGCGGCGCCCTTGTCAAACTGACCCCGCCTCTGACAGAGACAGTCTGATTAACTTGTCAAGAGAGAGAGAGGACTGTGCGCGCGCACGTGTGTGTGTGTGTGTATGTGTGTGTGTGTGTACTTATTGTGTAGGGGGTAATTTGTGAATATGCTACCCCCTTCTCTCTCTCTCTCTCTCTCTCTCTCTCTCTCTCTCTCTCTCTCTCTAATAGCTTCTTATAAATGATTTGTCATTACAAGGGAGGTTTATTTAAACAAATGTAATGGATGTTTAATCAAGGACTCGCCCGCGCCGCCTTCTCCAAAAGGTCACCCGCCAAACCCAGCCCTCCCCCCATCCCACCCCCGCGAGCTAGAGGGCGAGAGAGGAGAGACTTATTTCACACACAAGTCATTTTTAAGCGAATCTCCTCCATTTACATTTTTATTCACTGATTCAATTTGATTTGCCCGGTGCGCGTATATAAGACTGTGGGGGCGGGGCTTAACCGCTGACCTGCGCACGCGCACCCACACACGCACGCATGCAGGCACAAGCACACAATGCCTATAGATGCACAGACTGCGCTGGATGGTTGTAATCAAGTAATTAATTATTAGCTTGTAGTTTCCTGGGGAAAAAAGGCAGTTCACAAACCTGCCAATTAACGATGACATCATCCTGTGTGTCGTTTGCATGTTCTCCCCGTGTCCCCTAGGGTAGGTACCCTCACCAAAAAACATGCAGCAATCCTGGTCTCTATACTGCCTCCCCCTGGCCATAAAAAGTCATTTTGGGGGTGAATGAAATTAATTCCAACGTTCCACTCACTTCACACTATGTGATTTTTCTTTTATTAATGCAAGAACAATGGTTTCAGCATGCTAACTTTCCAAGGAAGAGAAAGGCTGTAGTTTCTATTTCGCTTGAAATCTCAATCGACAGTGTCACTGGTCGTCAGGTCTCAGAACTGTCCACAGAACTCCTCCGAGACACAAAGTGACAGAAATGGTACCATCTTATAATGATCATTCAAAAAATGTTTGTGCTCTAAGTACAATGTTGAACATTATGACTTTCACTTCTAAGGCAGTGGCTCAAGGGTAGAGTGGCCGGTAACCACCAGAGTTAGTGTCGAAGTGTCCTTGAGCAAGATACTGAACCCCTAATTGCTCCCTATATGTGCAGGTTGGTGCCTTGCATGGTTTCCTCCGCCATTGGTGTATGAATGAGTTTGTGAATGGGTGAATGTAATGCACAATCTATGTAAAGCGTTTTGGATAAAAAGCGCTGTTGTATATTGCTTCTTTTACTCAAGTAAAACATCCCACAGACCACATAACTGTCAAAATGTCCATTGTGAAAAGGGTCCATGTGATGTTGGTAGTGTTAGGCATAAACAAGAAGTGATGTCACACTCTCCCTGTGCTGTTTAGCACACTGGGCTCCATGATGTCACACACTGCCAGATTGCCACCCAGCGACCTCTATGGACATGGCATGCACACAACATCTTTTCATGCCTTGTTGCGGCTTCATATGAACGCTGAAAAAAATTGACAATGCAGCGGCGATGTCCCGTGACCTCGCCGTTTTCTCTACAGAGCGTTGTCGTCAGAACATGGCCTAACTCTACTTCATACGTTGGCTTTTCGGAAATGGCCGATCGTTTTTTTTTGTTTGATACATTTTTACCACCACATTTCTTCTCTTATGAGGTTCCCTGGCACCCAAACTCTCTAAATGGGGGTCCACGGTCAAATACATATAAATTGGAGGGGTTCCATGACATGAAAACATTTGATTGTCTTTGTAGCGATAGATGTGGGAGCAGAAGGCTCGTCGGGACTGGGTGGCAGCCCCGCGTTTGTAATTAACATCTGTGACGAATGTCTGTCATTCCCCCAAACAACAAAACGGAGCCCCCGCTGAAAATGACACGTTCCTTTTTACGAGTTAATCTCACTGTGGCTTTGAATTACTTGTCCTTGCAGCCTCCTTGCACTGGGTGAAAAGATAGATTATCGGACCGGTATACTACATTCTATAACAGGTATATTCAGTAAATAAACCGGCATAAACATGAGGTATTCAGCCAGATAATCAGGAATATTCAGTTCGGTATATAGCCGTTTTGTACCACTACTTAAGTATTCGTGAACCCCTGCTGTGAAATCACACCTCCGGAGGTCCCAGGATTTCTCACTGGTGGGAGGGATTTTTTCCCCCTCCCTGTACCTGCATTTTCACTGAGCATGTGCACTGAGCCAGCTGTGATTGGCTGTGATCTGTGACCTCTCCACACTGGGGGGGGGGGGGGTTATGGGGGGGTTATGGGGGGAGGTGGGTTTATGGGGGGGGGAGGGGTATTCGTGGACCCCCCCTTCCACATTATATATTATATATTATTGTATATTTATATTCTAGTTAATCATTATTCAGTATTCCAATTTTTTTTTAAATAGCAAAATAGCAGATCTATAAGCTCAAAGTGATATTCTAGTTAATCATTATTCAGTATTCCAATTAAAAATAAATAGCAAAATAGCAGATCTACAAGCTCAAAATGTGTTGCACTGTGTCACATAGAATTAATTTATGAACGAATAGGCATCAGTCAGGTAAATTGTTTTTATTGAGAGAAACACAACAGAAAAGCATAACGTTACAAAATGTTTAAATGGTGCATACATGGTGTCAGTTTTCAATTACAATTGTGGGGATCCTTGACATGAAAACGCATGTATATCAAAAAAATAAATAATAACAGCAAACCACATCTAAAAATAATAATAATCTAAAAAGGTGTAAATAGTAAATAGTAGTAAGACGTAAAAAATAAAGTGGAGTGCAATAGAGTGCAAAAGGCAAAAGAGCAACAGGAAAAGAAAAGAGCATCCTCAGATGTACATGTGCAAACAGTTTGACATATTCTATACGCCAACAGCATATTTTTTCCAGTAGTTGCTACTGTACTGTAGGCTACTGTACTTAACTTTTGTAAACATCTTCACAGTGTGTTCTATGTGCAACAGATTAATATTCAACTTCACAGTATGCAGCATTCAGAAAACATTTGTAGAAGAAACAACAAATTGTAAAAAAAAAAAAGGGAAAAAAATTGTAAAATGGTGGCGTAAGAAATGTTCGAAATGAAAATGTAACAGCGACTGTCAACAGTTCTGCTCCCACAAAGGGGACAATAATTACAAAAATGAGCAGTTCTGTGCAGTGTATCGCTGGCTGAACAGTGTCCCCATTTCCTCTCCGTTCAAACTGGACAACATAGACATCCTTGTCTGACATCAGCTCCCAGCATGCATGCGACCACACAGCTCTTTCTTCATCTGTCTCCAGATGTGCACTCCTGGTGGTCAGCAACTGTAAAACATAGAATAGCAATTAATTGTATGTATTTAATTACCATTATTACATTGATACAACATGTAAAACATAATAACAACAGCAAAAAAAAAACAGTTCCAAACTTACCCTGGTCTTTCTTGTCGGTGCTTCATTGACATAGTCAATTTCTTTTTGCGGAGAGCATTTTCTGGCTGGTCCAGTCGATGGCTCCTTTTCAAAGACTCAAAATGGGTCCTGCAGGCAGCTTAAAATACAAGGAAAATGCATTTAGGATTTATTTCGTTGTTTATGTACAAACACAATCTAATTAAACCAGTTCAAAGGTGTTATCACGAAAATGAGGAATAGAACACTGTAGTATCATGACTACTAAGATATTTAGAATAACCAGTCTGATATTATGGGTCAGTAACAGGGTTTATTCCACGCAAGGTCGGCAGGGACAACTCACATGCATCCACAGAGGTTAAGGTTAGGGTGAGGGTTAGAGTCGGTGTCGAAAAGATGACATGCAGTAACAGTGACACGTTCCCATCACATCACAGGCTCAGTCAAAACAGGAACTGGTCCAGCATGCCATGCGTGACTACTTCAAAGCTAAATGAGTAAAAAACACAACAAACACACAGGACATTAATGGGGAAATTATATATTTTTTACCTTTTATTAAGTCACCGTCTGTCAGGAAAAGCAATGCTGACCTGCTCCAGCACGTGTGTCATGACACCAAGATTGTGTGGTGAGTTGATACTGTTGAGAGAAGCAACACATTAGTTTTTATTCCAGAAAAGGCATTTCCTGTGAAGAAATCACCCCCTAAAACAACTCACACCTCCCCCACAGTCTACCGTTTCTTCCCTTCCAGCCAATGCACTTTCCCTTCCCCCCCCCAATTCAAATAGCCAATGCACTTTAATAGCGTGTCTTTTTAGTAGCCTACAATATGTGATATTATTTAATTGGTTTAATTACACAGTGATAAAGCAAAGGACAACAAAGAACAAATAGTTACCTTTCTTGCAGGGATAGTTTGTGTTTGTTGTTTTCCGAGTTGTGAAAATGTCTTATAGCCTCCTATAAACAAAGAGAATGATTCACAAAGTTAGTTAAGCATAAATGCCTTCTTGCATTTGGTGGACACATACAGCCATATGCAGACATAATTATACTTTCACTTACTTTTCACCCAGTGTTTGTTGAAGAGATTTGGTGCAGAGGGACAATACAAAATGGATCCACAATGCATGCAATGCAATGTTTAAGTGGTTAAAACCCATAAAAGTGGTTATAAAGGCCTCCAGTCCACGGTTTGAAAGACATGGTCACTGATAAATACAGACAATATGATGTGAGAACAACAAGCAATACAACCTAATTTAATATAATCTAATCAACAATGTTTGTCCCCCTTAATTTGGCAGAAAACAAAACAAACACCTATTTTAGTTAGCTGCTATGCTTTGAGAAATGGTTACATGTCTCTACTATTACCTGTCTCTAACATAGGCTACTTACATAGAATTATAGTAGTTGCAATTTACCGAAAAGTTTGAAAATTATCCATTCGTTTAAGTAACACTTCTCCTCTCTGTCTTCTTCAGCAAGCAGTTACTACTGTGCCAGAGAGCCAGACTATGAGGCACTTAGGCATTCAAAGGTGGTGGCAAGAAACCTGATTGGTCACATTTTCACACTGATAAGTCAAGTGATTGGTTAAGACAGAATAAAGGAAGCCTGGTCTGAGCTACTGTACTTGTCATGGTGTTGGTAATAATAATAATAATAATAAGGGTAATAATAATAATACATTTTATTTGTAACATACTTTATATTTGAAACAAATCTCAAAGTGCTACATTAAAATGGCAAAACAAAGCCAGCAAAAGATTAATAAAAAAAAGAACTAACATGGTAAAAACTGTTAATTCCATGAATTAAGAACAGTGCACATATTAGACACATCTCAAGGAAGATTTAAAAGAACATTAAGTAAAAAAAAAAAGAAGAATTAAAAGCACACAGGGCATCCAAAAGGACCATCTAGGCAAATGCCTTATTAAAAAGAAATGTCTTAAGTCCCCTTTTAGAAGCGTCAACTGTTGTCTGAACCCAGGTCAGAAACAGCGTCTGTTTTATGTACAGTAGACTTTGAAATAAATAGCCGATCTACAAGCTCACAATGCGTCATGATGCAACACATTGTGAGCTTGTAGATCGGCAATTTTCAGCAAAGAGGTTTGTTGTAGAGGGGGGAAAGAACGGACTAAGTACAGAGTATAAGGTCAAATGTATTTATACAACTGTTTCTAATTAGTCATCATTGAATGTCATTATAGTACATGAGATTGCAAGTTTCTACTTTTTACAACATTGTAATTACTTGAAAATGTGAGTTAAGGCAAATTAAGCCCTTTATACTTGGGATATCCAAGGTAAACTAAAATGTGTCTTTTTGGGAGGGGGGCTGTTTGCCCTCCTCCCCTTTCTTTAAACAAATAGTCAATTTGTTGGTCAAAGGAATGAACCAGACCCCCTGGTGTGCCTTTGTCTAGCTGGGGGCAGTATATCACCTATTATCACTGAATACAGAGGAATATTCCAGAATATCCCTCAAAAAGTATATACCCAATAATGTCGGTATATGCCCAGTATACCTGTAAATAAACTGTCATATACTCTACCAGTATATGTCAGATAATCTCTCTTTTCACCCAGTGTTGCGTATTTATCCCGTCTCTCCCGAGCGGAGCAGACCGTTATGATTGTAACTGTACGTGTGACACCCTGGGGCGTCACAAGGGGGGGACGAAGTGGGACTGAGTTACTAGGGCCCAAGGTGGCGGGGCCTGTCTTTAGCTATTGAAAAATAGCAGACGAGTGCCACGCTGCCAGCTTGTAGCTCTGCTATTTTTGAAAAGTCATACAGTATGTACTTTTTAAGCAACCATTTGTAACTCAGATTTTGCCTCTGGGGGGTCCCTGGAACTAAATATTTTGAGATGGGGGTCCGTGGCCAAATACATATCATTTTGGGGGGTCCTTAACATGAAAATATCTGAGCACCACTGACATAGAAACATAGGTTTTTCAAAAAGCTTTTCATGATTTAAAAAAAGAAAATAGCAGATCTACAAGCTTGCAGCGTGGCACTCGGTGCAGCGCTGTGAGCTTGTATATCTGCTATTTTTCAATAGTTAAAGCACACAATGTGAGTGAATCCTTGTACCCAGGGCCCAGAATTTGGTGTGACACCCCTGGTGACACCCCCCCCCCCCACCTCCTCACAAAGTCAATAAACAAGCCCATTTGAATATCCCGTATTATAGCACGTCTGGCCCCCGTGCATATCTCAGAGACAGCGGTAGAACATTTCAATATGCAAGATTGCCCCGCCGTTGTTGTCATATTTACCTTCCCCCGGTGCCGTGACCCTGCGAGGCGATTGGGCGGTACCTATAGCTCCGCCCCCCCCCCCCCCCACACACACACACACACACACATTCTTGATTTGCATATGCAGGCTCCTGCAGCTATATGCGAGGGGCAGACAGTCAAACAGTAGCATTGTACCCAGACACTCTGCATAATATGCACACATAAAGGCAAGACGGCTATTACCACACCCTGGGGGACGTAGACTGTGTTTTCCAACCTTTTTTCATTCTCCTTGGAGCCCCCGCTCCTCCCCCTTTCTTATATGTGACAAAAGCTGAGACCCCCCATGCACGCATGCAAACATTTTAACAATTGTGACCATGTACAGTGCTTTAGGACACAAGGAGGGCATTGGTCTTGTTCAGTGATTGAGTTATTCCCAGGCGCCGCCAGAATAGGGCTCCCATAGCTCTGGGGGGTAATTGCGGCGGGTAATTGCGGATATAAAGTCGCCTAAAACGGGTACTTTCCTATATTAAATCATATTAAATCGGGTATTTCGCGGATATAAAGTCGGCTAAAACGGGTATTTCCTATATTAAATCATATTTTTCCTTTCACAATATTAATTCGGGCTTCACATTGGCTATGTTGACAACTCCAGGCAGTCTTTTCTGTTCATATTAACTCACCATTATTGCTCAGCCTCCAGTTCCCAATTCCTCCATCTGATGATCTGAGCTCTGAGCCATCCAGCCAAAAGTTCCCGTTCTGGTAGCATAAAGTCGGCTAAAATGGGTATTTTTCTTTCTCAAAACAAGGCGGGTCGGGTTCATATTTATTTACTAAAAAAAACATTGTCACGGGCACAGGCACACTAAGGCTACAGTCTTGCTAAGACAGCGTTGTTTTGTTTGGTTGTTTTGTCTTTTGTTGCTGTCCGGCGTGTCCGCCTTCCTTTGCCGTCCGGGCCGTGGCTAGAAGTGCAAAGACTCGATGCTGTGGTTCCTAGCTTAGCCTATGCCCAGGCCATGGCGAGACCACGCAGCTGGGTAGGTCTGCATCCAGGGCCTCCTCGGCCCTGGGGGAAAGGTAGGAACCATTGCAGCGAGTGTGTTATAACCCGGACGGTAAAGGAAGACTCACACCCCACATTAAATGCGCCTGATTTATAATAATAAAATGAATAGTAGGATTAAACGGTGTGATGTCATTGTTCAGTCTTACTGTCTAACATGTTTATTTAGTATATCTAGTTAACATAAATAATATAAATTCTTCCAATGGAACATAAAAAATAAAAAAAAACGAGAAAAAAAAAAAAAAAAACACACTTAGAAAAAAAGAGACCCCAAAGGGGGTTGTTGACTATGGGGTCCCAGACTTTAACTATGGGAGCTAAGACCCCACTGGCACCCACGTAACTCGAACTCTGGTCTTGTTTCTTGTTGCTTTTTGGGCTTTTTCAAATAATGTGTCATTCATTGAAATCAGAAAGATATCTCTGCTGTTGGGCCGAAACCTCCTAACTCCAAAATGTTAATTCTTTGGGGGAAATGAGCTCAAGTGGAGTTAGGAGGTTTTGACCAAAGGGCTTTTTACTACTTTTCATTGGTTCAATATTATTTTAACCAATACACAGACGTAAAGGGTGTTCAATAGCACATATTTATGAAAAAAAGAGAGGGCCAATCGGAAAGTCACAGAAAGTGTGGAGTTAGGAGGTTTTGTCACAGAAAGTGTGGAGTTAGGAGGTTTTGTCCCAAGCACTTTTTACTACTTTCCATTGGTTCAATATTATGTAAACCAACACTCAGATGTAAAGGGTGTTCAATAGCCCTGATTTATGCAAAAAAAAAAAAACTTAACTAAAAATGGAGTTAAGAGGTTTGGCTCTCAAAGTTTGTAAAGTTTGTCACACTACCGGCAGTCAGGTAAGGGGTGTGAACAATGGATTGTTAACTCCACCCCTCACCAGCCCTAACCTATTGGTAGGATATTATCTGTAGTTGAAACAGAATAGCCACACATTAGCCAAAAGAAACTGCAGACATAAATGTTGGCTTTGACATGTTGACATGTGTCCGCCATACAGTACATGGCGGCTTCCAATCATAGCAGAGACAGCAGAGCACTCTTTTCTGGGCATCCCACGTTGTCGAAACCCCCTTCAACAGCCAGTCCGCGGGCACGTCCCAGGCTGGACCACCAGAGGAAACAAAGTTCCCAGTCCACTCCCGCATTGCTGCCCAGTGTCAAAGCGATCTCCGTAGTGTAGCTGATCCCATGATCTGCATAAACGCACAGTGTTTTTTTTTACTTTTAGCCATGTTAGTCTGATGTCGTTCTTGTCAGGCAGAAATCTTGTGTCTCCATATTTCAACTTTTTACAGTATGTTTGGTTTTTAGTTTTTAGTTTGGAAAATGAATGCTGCACATCATCATATATGGGGAAGGCTGTGGCTCAGGAGGTAGAGGACAGGTCGTCCAATGATCCGTGGGTCGGCGGTTCGAATCCTGGCTCCTCCTGTCCACATGTCAAGGTATCCTTGGGCAAGACACTGTAGAACCCCACATTGCATAAAGTTGCACCCTACTCAATACTGATAATACTTTATTTGATTGTCTTGCCCAGGAGGTAGAGCGGCGACTCACGGATCAGAAGTTTCCCGGTTCAATCCCCGCCCAGTCCCCCCTTGGCTTAAAGTCGGATTGCCTTTAAGCAAGATGCCGGGGATGAGGATCGGCTGGGAACAAGGCAAGCAAGACACACACCGAGCGCCCAAGTTCCCCCGATGAGCAGGTTGGTGGAATATGTGAATATAATGCACTTTGGATAAAGGTATCTAAATGCACCATTTACCATTTTAACATTTAGACTTGTTTGTTAGATTAGTTACATATCTGACTGACTGACTGACTGACTGACTGACTGACTGACTGACTGACTGACTGACTGACTGACTGACTGACTGACTGACTGACTGACTGACTGACTGACTCACTCATTCATTCATTCATTCATTCATTCATTCATTCATTGGTCAGCACTGCAATAAACAAAAAAATCACACCCGTGTGAAGTGGAGCTGTGTGTGTGTGTGTGTGTGTGTGTGTGTGTGTGTGTGTGTGTGTGTGTGTGTGTGTGTGTGTGTGTGTGTGTGTGGATCATGTGTACCGATTTTTGTGACATTTGAAGAAAATATGTAGGAAAAGGAGCAAAAAGTGTGTTTTGGAGAAAATTAAAGATGGCGGAAAATCAATCATGGCGCAAATGGGCGTGGCCTATATGGGGAGATGCGTCATGACCCAAGGAATCCAGGGAAAAAATATTTTTAATTTTCCGACCTACGGTTCAAGAGTTACAGGCCAAAACGTAAAGTGGGGTGTTATGGCGCCACCATGCGGCCAAATGACACAATTATTTTTTATTTAATCCTTGAAATCATTATGAACCTCCTCTCCAAGTCTTGAAACTCTAGCCCCTATGGTTTGCGAGAGACAAATAATTGAATGTGAGTTTTTGCGATTCCCATTATAAGTCAATGGGGAAAATTAATTCACTAATAAATTAATATCAATTAAACTATAGAACCTTTCTCTTAGAAAAGTAATAGCCCACGATTCCCGAGTAAGCCGGTCGATTTGACATATGGCGCGAGTGTGTGGTGGCAAAACTGTGGGACTAGTGGCGTGCCGAAGTTTAGGAAGTTCAGGCTACATACAGACAGACAGACACACACACACACACACACACACACACACACACACACACACAGACCCACACAGCCACGTATAGGGAGCCTGTGCTTCACACAGCTCCAAAAACAAATCAAGTATTAGCATTGAAAAAGTTAAATAAGACACCAAACACCAAATATAATACTTAAAGTGTGGTCTTTCCGAATGCACTTGGGGATAAACGTTTGAGATCAAATGCAGGGTGGATCAAATGTTTGGGAGGAAATGAGAGATGGTTCATGCCTGGTAACACGGCCTGCGGGGTCGATGCGGGTGTATTTTTAACAAAACACCTCATATGCATTCGGTGTTGTTGTCACTGGTTACAAATTACCGTTGGTGTGCATTGCCATTGGTGGAAGATCTCCGATTTGTTTTACTTCAATGAAAGTATAGAAATATTACATTGTAGAAATAATCTATTACAGGTAAAATGCCTGTATTTCACTTGAGAATAAGGTAAAAGAGGTACCTCAAACTTGTACTTGGGTACACCACTGTACTGTATATCTGATAATGCTTGATGCCATCAATACTTTCTCAGAACAAACTGAAGGCTGAATATTTCACAAATTATTTTTGTCATAATTTGTCAGGTGTACAAATAATCATAATCAGATTATAACCAGATCACCATATGTGTTGAAGACTCCTGTTGTATTGCATGTGTACTGTGCTGTATATTGCATCACAACCGTAAAAAAAATAGTGGTCTTAATTGTAACTGAGAGTGTACATAATGTAACCAAATGAACCCTGTTGTACACTCTCAAAGTTGCAATTAACACCCCACATTTAGTGTTGTGTCGTGGTCGCGCCCTGCCTCTTAATCTTTTATTTATTTATTTTTATTTTACCATTTATTTTAACCCCTTCTTCTGTCCTTTGTCTCTTCTATTTTCTTTATTCTTTTTCTCTCTTTTTTTCTCTGGGTGGCATTTGCACAAAATGAATTGCTTGCTTAGACACAGCTAACTAAATAAAAGTCAGTAGGGGCCGATAGTATGAAAAATGGATTTTCATTAGGCTTTCATTGATTCTGGTAAATAAGGGGGGCCCGGGGCCCCCCCGGCGCTGCAAAGGCTGCAAAACGGTAATAATTTAATCTAAGGTGACACACACCAAAATGCATGTGGACAAAAATCATCCCTGCATATTAAGCAACGGCCCCTAGAGGGAGAGAGGGAGAGAGAGAGAGGGGGAGAGAGAGAGGGGGAGGGAGAGAGAGGGCGAGAGAGGGAGAGAGAGAGAGAGAGAGAGAGAGAGAGAGGGAGAGGGAGAGGGGAGAGAGAAAGCAGGGGAGCGAGAGAGAGAGGGGGGGAGAGTGAGACAATCAGACAGAGCGGGGGGAGAGAGAGAGAGAGAGAGAGAGAGAGAGAGAGAGAGAGGGAGGAAAAGGGGGAGAGAGTGAGACAGTTGCGTGTGCATGTTTAAAATGTATGCAGATTGTCTGTCTAACCTATTTAAAACCAAGAATTAGATGTTGGTGTCATAAATCAGGCGAGGCCTGGATGTGCCTTGTTACGCCGCTGTTTAAAAGCCAACCTGAAAGGTTGCAGCAGCCAGTGCATTAAATTGTACAACGGATAATTAATACTTCTCTCCTGGCTATTTATAAAATATGGAAAATAGAGTCGGCTCAGCTGTGACAACACGGTAATTTGAAAAGAAAAAAAAAAGGCAAAATAAAATAAAGTGGAGGGGGTGGAAAAAAAAGCAGACAGCACGTGAGAGTTTGTGCGCACGCACATACACACATGTATAAATGCAGAACAATACATGTCACAATACAGACAAACAGATACAAACAGAGTATGGCGGGATTGTAATGTCACACAAACACACACACACACACACACACACACACACACACACACACACACACACACACACACACACACACACACACACACACACACACACACACACACACACACATGGTACGAAATGAATGCCTAAAAAGTACCCACTCCTAGGTGTTAAAATACTTGAGTAGCCTAGTGTAGTCTTGCCAGTCGCTACGTGTTGGACTAAAAGATGCATATACCAAACAAATTTTCCAAAAACAAAACTACGGCACATCAAGGGGTTTATTAGGTAGGCCCTAAAAGTATGTCCTAAAGGGGAATTATTTTGGGTTAAAACTCTTTCGGGTTTGATAGTTCCGGCCAAAGTGTAGTCCTTCTAGGACTACAACATGACATAGAGTGGTTTCCACTCCCGCCCGGATCAAACCCCGAAAAGTGAAGGGACCCTAGGCTATGTCCTACCCGGGAAACTCCCCACTGTCTGGTGAAAAGAAGCGGCTTGGACTCCTCGTGCATTGAAGGAAGCAGGTCAGTCTGTTGCTCTCCCTAGGTTGGCAGAGGGAGTGTAGCGTGACTAGGATCTCGTTTTGCAAGACTTCCTAAATTACAAACACTGTGGAGACATTTAAGTTACAATGAACAACATTATTTTAAAATCTTTCGAGCAATAAAAATCTCTGGAATTCTCCTGGTAGTTAAAGTAAGTTTTATGCAGTATTCGGAATTTTGCCCGTGACTCTCCGGAACCCGTGGGGGTCCAGCGAACGCCTCTTCAAATAACAACCCAGCTTAACAGTCCTGTCCACAACGATCTGTCTTACAAAACCCAGTTAGCCTTAATGGAAACCAGTGTTAACTGAACCTCTAATCAACCTGCTCTTCTCTAAATGGTCTTGAAGCGTGTGTGTGTGTGTGTGTGTGTGTGTGTGTGTGTGTGTGTGTGTGTGTGTGTGTGTGTGTGTGTGTGTGTGTGTGTGTGTGTGTGTGTGTGTGTGTGTGTGTGTGTGTGTGTGTGTGTGTGTGTGTGTGTGTGTGTGTGTGTGTGTGTGTGTGTGTGTGGACGGACTCTGTTTTTCCCCCAGGACAACAATAAGACCCACCCAATAATCTGTACCTTGTTACTGATGTCGACCCCCTGAAGCTACTGTGTGTGTATGTGTGTGTGCGTGCGCGCGTGTGCGTTTGTACCGATGCCACTAATTAGTGCCTGTTATAGCGCCGAGCGAGTGAGAACTCCTTTAATTTGACAAGTCTATTCTGGAAGGTGTTGACCTCTCTCTCTCTTTCTCTCTCTCTCTCTCTCACTTGCATGACACTCGTCACTGCATGACGGCAACAACAGCAGCAAATCCATCATAAATGTGTGTGCACGCGTGCGCGTGTGTGTGTGTGTGTGTGTGTGTGTGTGTGTGTGTGTGTGTGTGTGTGTGTGTGAGAGCAAGAGAGAGAGAGAGAGAGAGAGAGAGAGTTGACTGTCTACCTGGCGCTCTCACACCTCCCCTGACACTTCGTCGCGGCTAACACCTCGGCCACGGTGTTTCCCGTGTTTATTTCACCACGTCAACATGGGCTCCGCGTCAGTCCTTCAGATGAAGTGTTTTAATACAGCGGCGCCAATGTGTGCGTGTATCCCGCCCGGTGGCCATCTTGTGAGCAGCAGCCCGTGCGCTCGGTGCACTCAGTCTGCCGCCGCGCGAACAACACGGGTTATCTGGACGAGACGACACACGCAGGGGTCCTTCCTTCCTCCTGTGAGCAGAGTCGTCCTGACAACTGCCTGCGCCCATTACAGCGTGTTTACCTTATTAACACTCTGGCTCACTCTCGTGTGTGTGTGTGTCTGTACTTGTATTACTATACTTGCCAGGGCCAAATTCAGGAGAGTTT
Organism: Nannobrachium achirus; assembly: GCF_963921795.1. NCBI lineage: Eukaryota > Metazoa > Chordata > Actinopteri > Myctophiformes > Myctophidae > Nannobrachium > Nannobrachium achirus. Next base: position 25,855,659 of record NC_137831.1, on the reverse strand, counting down.
GGACAAGGCAATTCTCTTGAATGCTGCCTTCACGGAAAGAGGGTTAGGGTTGCATTTCTTTCACCGCAGTAAAAACTGCATTCATGGTCTGGAGAGGGCCCCCTTTGATGTCTATGTGTGCACCTACCTGCTTGCGAGGGCCAAATGTCCCGACAAACAGAGCAGAGGTTTATCAATTGACACCTTAACTTAGACAATGTTCCTGAGAGCAGTAAATAATGAAGAGTTGAAACGGCACATCTGTATACGAGATTCATAAAATCACCTTCCTAAAATGCTGATGTCCTCACGAGTACAGTAACACTGACATTGTGTGTGCGCATGTTTGAGCAGGGATAATGACCTCGCAGAACATGTTTGTGTGTGTGTGTGTGTGTGTGTGTGTGTGTTAGTGATCCACATGCGGATGCATTGTTAGGGGATGGCGGGCGGGCCAGTGATCCGTAACACAAGCACAGATCGTCTGCATAGAGGTGCAGGTTTAACCATGTGGATTAAACCACATACCGTACGCATGGCGCTCTCCATCACGTCATTTCTGGTTTCTTTCATGTTCTTCTTATTTACCTTTCTTTCTTTCTTTCTTTCTTTCTTTCTTTCTTTCTTTCTTTCTTTCTTTCTTTCTTTCTTTCAGCTATACTCTCCACCTTAAGGCTCTAACAAAACCATTTGTTAGAGCCCATGGGTGTTGTGCCCATGGGTCTCTCTCTCTCTCTCTCTCTCTCTCTCTCTCTCTCTCTCTCTCTAGTAGAGTTTGACAGTTACACGGATCCCCTGAGTATCTTGAAGGCAAGGCCCATGGCAAGTTTCTGTAGGACTCTGTCTATAGGCCATCCCAGCCTAGTAAAGTGAGCTGGGGTTAAGTGAGCCCTGTGAGTATGGTCTAGTTGTAGTTTAATTAGTTTGCTTTGAGAGGTCTCAGGATTGTTTTCAAAATGCTGCTGCTATAGGATCCTCAGTGTCACACGTTTGTGAGCACCAACGCATTCCGCAGCCCTAATTCTCCCCACCGCTTGGATGAGTGGAGGGCACGTGAACCCGAATGACGGAATGAACTGCACGCATGTGTCGGGTTTATCGAAACATTCCTGCTCACATCCGTGCCGAGGCGATGCGTCCTCGCGAGCGGAACCCCCTTCCTCCCCAGACCGAGTTCATTAGTTTGTTCTTACGGAGGGATGGCAAACGGAAGACATAAACCGAAAGGAAAGCAAATCGGCCTCACGAGCAGTCAACGGTCAGTCGACCGTCAAAGATGTTCACTGGGACATACAAGGTAGCTACTAATTGCGCGCACGCACACACATACACACACACACACACACACACACACACACACACACACACACACACACACACACACACACACACACACACACACACACAACATGAGTGACCTTTCCTGTGTTTGTGTGAGCCGTGTCTGGGTGTAAAATTGCTTCAAAGAGACACGGGCCGACAGTGACACTGACCTCGCATTTGGCGTTAACGCCTGATTAGTGCTTAGTCGTGCGCCGGTACCTTGCCCCCCGAAAACAGATGATTCACAAGCTCACAGTGCGTCGCGACGCAACACATTGTGAGCTTGTAGATCGGCGGTTTTCCGGTGCAAGACGCAATGTGCGAGCCTGTGCAAATCGGACTCTTGTTTAACACAAAGCGACAGGAGTGTGAGGGTAACGTTGGAGCCAGTCTACCAGGAAGTCAACAGTTTATTGAATCAGAGCGGCCGCAGTCCAGAGCTGTCTAATGGGGACAACCGCGCACAAACGCACACACACACACACATGCATGCGCACACACCAGGGACGTGCTGGCCATTGGGAAAAGCGGGACAACTCCCGAAAGGCCGGTTCATTCCCGGCCGGTCCAGGCTGGCCATTAGGAAAAAATTACGAATAAAATGTCGGCCTTCGTTCCATTTTGGGGGCTTACAAAGTAAATCGTCACTGTCGGGCAGAAACCTTCTATCTCCAACTTTCGAATTTGTAAATCTTTTCGCAAAGCAAAGCTCTGCTTCATCATACAAGGCCGTCTCACAAAAGTACTTGTGAGACGATGCGAGGCGTTGTGTGCTTGTAGATCGGCTGTTTTCACTAGTTTAAATCATTTTTAAATTGATAAATACAAAACAAACGGTTTTGGACATACAAGGTTTCCACCCGACAACAACGAAATATAACTCATGTAATAGGCCCACTGCCTTGTCACACAAATCTTTGAGTAGCAGCAGCGCTATAGAGAGAGATCTCTCTCTATAGCGCGCAATGAGGGCCTCTCCAACTCTTTTTCCCAGGCTGAATCAGGGTCCCAGCATGTCCCTGGCACACACACTCGTGCACACGTACGCACACATGGATTCCAGTACATCTGGATTAGCTACTCCGGAGAGTTGTGGGATTAAACCCTCCGTGTGTCGTCCCCCTCTGGCCATCCCTCACCAGCCGTTTCTCCATCTGACATTTTACTCTTTCACTCTCTTGATCAGACAGAATCCCTGTATCTCCGTATTTTGTTGTATTACGTTCATTTATTATTATTATTATTTTTTTTTTAAAGATTTGTTTTGGGGATGTTATGTCTTTATTGATAGGACAGTAGACTGACAGGAAATGGGGGGAGAGATGGGGAGTGACATGTGGCGGAGGTGGTCCGGATCGGGAATCGACCAGGCATCCATGCCTATGTGGCAATTCCTAAGTGGTATGCGCCTGGACCAGTAGCCCAGTGGGCGCCCCACGTTCATTTATTTTATTCATAAGAATAATGTACTTTTTAATGACAGGCCCAATATAGGGATGACAGGTTGAAAGTGCTTAAGCGTGTCGGTGGGTTTTATAAATATCGAACCAATAAAAAGTATTAACGAGATCTTGCGACTGAACAGTATAACTTACATTGAATCCATTGGAACACAGGATATTATCCCTGAAAAAGGACATACAAGGTTACCACCAGACAGACAGACAGACAGCGAAATGGCTGTCCTGTGTGATGTCTGTGATAGCGTTGATCCATTGCTGGGGCTCTTTCTCCGACTCAAATCTTTTAAGCTAATTTCCCTGGCATCCCCTGTGTGTGTGTGTGTGTGTGTGTGTGTGTGTGTGTGTGTGTGTGTGTGTGTGTGTGTGTGTGTGTGTGTGTGTGTGCGTGCGTGCGTGCGTGAGTGTGTGAGTGTGAGAGTGTGTGTGTGTGTGTGTGTGTGTGTGTGTGTGTGTGTGTGTGTGTGTGTTTTAGAGAGCTGGCCACAGTAGTCAGGGTTTGTAAAGTTGGATTGGACCGGAGACAAACGATGCAAACAATGAGACAATGGAAGAATTAGTCTGACTTTTTCATTTATATGATGATGAACTGTGATTAACGCCAGGACAAAGAACACAGACGTTACTCTATTCAGAGCCTCTGTTTGTGTACTGTGTGTGTGCGTTTGTTCATTCATGCATGTGTTTGCGTTTGCGTGTGCACGTGCGTGCATGAGTGCGTGCGCATTGTTTTGGGTAGTGGTGCAAGGTAACTAATACAACTACATTTACTCGAGTACTTTACATGAGTATACTGTAATTTTGATGTACTTTAACTTCACTTGTAACCGGCCATTCTGCATAATAGGAACTGTTTCTTTTTTTGCATATTGTTATTGTAATTGATGTTATTGCGACCGTCAGGTCGCAGTTTAGTATCAAAACCTCCACCGGCCGTCCGTCCGTCCGTCCGTCGGTCACACGTCACACGTCACACCTTTGCCCTGCTCATATCTCCGCATCAGTATGACATCACACTGCTTGGTGTGTGCCGTCAGGGTCATTTGTGTACGGTGTGATGTCATACTGATGTCAGCAGTGTGATGTCATACTGATGTCAGCAGCTATGTCTCTATATATGGAGTTATATGTTGTTCGTGTCCAAATATGGGGCTTGTGAGGTCAGACTTAGTGAGATTCGTCGGTTATCTCCATATATGGAGGGATGTGTTGGTTATCTCCATATCTGGAAATTCAACCTTCAACGATTTTGACATCTTGTTACTAATCTGTCGGTAGATAATGCCGGTCTTATATAAGGGTCATTTGTGTACGGTGTGATGTCATACTGATGTCAGCAGTGTGACGGGAGATAAGCGACCAACGGTCGCTTATCTCCCGATTAGGGAGTCTTACTGGTATATGTGTGTGTGTGTGTGTGTGTGTGTGTGTGTGTGTGTGTGTGTGTGTGTGTGTGTGTGTGTGTGTGTGTGTGTGTGTGTGTGTGTGTGTGTGTGTGTGTGTGTGTGTGCGTGCGTGCGTGCGCGTGCGTGCGTGTGTGTGTGTGTGTGTGTTCGTGTTCTTGCGACTTCGTTCAGCCCTATTCAAATGTTATGGCTTTGTGGTCATGAGTTATACATGAGTATATGTAAAATCCTCATGTAAAATCAATCCATGGGAGTGTAGTACACATGGAACCAAATAGTTTGGTTCCATTTGTACACTCTCAGAGTTAAGGCCCATTCCCACTGGGCCAGATAACAGAGAAAAAATCTCTTTCTCCAGATAATTTTCCATTCAGGTGGATGGTAGATACAGATAAAAAATGTATCGACCATCCACTTGAATGGAAAAAATATCTGGAGAAAGAGATTTTTTTTATCTGTTATTTGGCCCAGTGGGAATGGGCCTTAAAACTCACACCAGAGATATTTGACGCTATTGTGTGCAGGTGCAAACATTCAAAAAACACCCTATGCTGAGAAGTTACCCAACACATCACCCCAGGTGGCGTATATCATAATGTTAATAGTTAGTGGAGGAAGTGTAGAAGTGCACAATAAGAGTCGCGCACCACCGAGTCAAACCCATTGCATAAGGCCTCGCTCCCCGCCCGCCCGCCCCGACCACCCACCCACCCGCGGACCACCAAACTCCCACCACCCCACAGGTATCCTCTTATGTAACAACAGAAAGGAAGCCGCAGCCCCACCACTTGCAGAGCTCGGTTGGGTAAGCTTTCCTTGCAAAGGTACCCACAGGAAGCACCTTCCTCCACAACGGTCGAGCGCTGCTGCGTCTATTCAGAGGCCTATCCAAGGTGGAAACACTGTTGCTTTAACTACTTGCTTTTTCTACAGTACTGTACATGAAGGTCCATTATTTATTCGCCATTTGAGCCGTTTGATGAGATTTATCTTCTCAGACACGATACTTCGAATATGTTGTTATCGGTTGATTTTTTCCCCCCCACAATTCTACGCTGTAATGATGTTTTTAACTCTTTCTGTACACGTTTTTGGAAAAGTTCTTCGTCCTATGTTTTATAGAGGGAAAAATCATGGCACCCCATCTTTAAGGCCCCGCACTATACTGGAAATATTTAAGTAAAGTGAAAGTACCTCAGCGTTGTAGTCTACTCAAGTACAGGAATTGAGTATGTACATGATGGCATTTTCACTGCTGGTCTCTCTCTCTCTCTCTCTCTCTCTCTCTCTCTCTCTCTCTCTCTCTCTCTCTCTCCATTAAGACCTCCCACAGAGTGCATCTCTTTTACTCCCCCCCCCTCCCCTCCCCTCCCTGTTGCCTCCCACGGCTGTCTGTTGAAAGGTTGTCGGTTGAATTCCCCGGGGTGCAGGTGCACTTGTTCACTTTGTCTCCCTGCTGTTAAACAGCGTCCGTCCATCTGCCCCGCTGTCTCCATGGTTACCAACACGCACGCGCGCATGCGCGCACGCACGCACGCACACACACACACACACACACACACACACACACACACACACACACACACACACACACACACACACACACACACACACATTTTGGGGGGTCACGGTCTGAAAAGGTGGTGAACCACTGGTGTAGACAAACAAAGTGGTCCAAGTGCAGAGCTAGGCATGCATGGCAGCAGTTTGTGTTGGGAGTCACATTCCACCACAGCTCCGGTCGACCTACAGGAGATGTGTTCACACATTACTTTGGAGAGACAGAGGTGAAAGCTATAGAGAACAATTAGAGCTATAGGGAGACTGACACAGAGAAACAGACAGATAGATGGAGAGAGAGAGAATGTTGCGCTCGACTGTGAGGAGAGCAGGAGCAGTGGGTGACTGTTCTTTTGCTGTACAAGTTGGGCACAAGGTCTATGTGTCCGCATAATGTCCACGTCTTCAACACAGTGTCTGTGTGCTGGATAAAGTCTCCCCCAGTGACACCTGGAAATGGACAATGTCCCTTTGAGGCTTCCCAGCGTGGGAAGGCCATGTATACACACAGAGGATGCACCCAACTGAGTGGACGCACTTATAACATCTACAAGTTGGACACCAACACAATGGTCTGCTCTTTAATTAACACCAGTGGCACTCTGACACCCACTTCAACACACCACTCTGACACCATTATTGGAACAAAGATGTTTGTACTTGGACTCTTGGAGGCTATGGGGACCAGAGGTTTAACTACAACAACATCAGTGTGTTTGACACAGAGCACACCCATAGCAAGTTCTCCAGGCACAACACAAACGTTCTTGCACAGTTTGCTGAAATGATCTGTTGAAATTCAAACCAGAGACCTTGCCTTGGAAGAAGGTTGAGCCCAAGGGGAAAGGTCTGTGTTTGTATCGTCCTCTTTAAAGGACATTTCATTGTGTCCATCTTAGATTAAAGTCCTAGCCAGAAGATGTTATGCAACCTTTCAGTTTTCCAGTATTGTCTGAAGAAGTCGGATTTGTGCGCAACATTAGGTGGGAACTGCAACAGAAAACAATGACATAGTTTATCCAGGCAATGGAATAGAAGAAAGTGTCTATGCCCATGCCATGACATTTGGATTTCTGGTTTTCAGCCTGAGGCATTTGTACGATACAGCTGGATCGACAACACTTTGCACACACACTCCAAGTAGTCCAAGGAAGAACCACCACTCCATAGTTCTCAAATTGGCCTCATGTTGGCACATGACATGGTAAATCGTTCATTTATATAGCACCCTTTATCCAAGGCACTTTACAACTAGAAAGATGCAATTGAAATTGCAAGTGTGGTTGCCTGACTTGTGAAGCTCGACCAATCCTCGAGCTAGCACCACATCCCCCATTGAACTCAATGGATTTGTCATTCACAATAAAGTTTATCTACAATAAATAAAGTTTCCCCAGGACTACAGTGGGTTGCCAACACTAATGATTGTGCATTATATTCACCCATTCACACACACATTCATACATTGATAGCACTAACCTGCTCATTGGGAGCAATTAGTGGTTCAGCGTCTTGCTCAAGGGCACTTCGGCACTAACTCTGGGGTAGCCCGGGATTTAACTGGGAACCTTTTGGTTCCCGGTTCCCTGTTTTCATAGAGCATTACTCGACTACTAGCCATTATGCATGCATGGCAACAGTTTATGTTGTGAGTGACGTCAGACCACAGCCCTGTGGGCCAATATAAGATGTTGCAAAGTTTTTATAAAAACACTGGTAACAGAGAGAAAGAGACGTAGGTAGAGTCATATGCAGAGCAACTGAGATTTAGCTGGAGACAAATGACAGAGAGGCTGACACACAGAGATAGGCACTGATACTGGCATAAAGACTGAGAGACAGCTAGAGAGAGAAACAGAATGCTGCGCTGGACCGTTACCAATACGAGAGCACTAGAACCGTGTAGCTGGTCAGCTGCTGTAGAAGTGGCGCACAACCTGTACTTCTTTGGACCTACTATGAATGATTTGCACATCTTCAACACAGTGTCTTTAAGCTGGAGGAAGTTGCCATCGGTGTCAACTGGAAATGGAGATCATCCGCCTGAGGTTCCCTTTAGGCGCAAGCACAGCACTGCCGTGCTGATAGAAAATATGATTTACATATGTGGAGGGAAGAGGATGACAAGGACGAGGTATAGGTCCTACGACATGCTTTATGCATTTGATGTCGACACCCACAGGTGGTCAAGGACTAATGCTTCTGGAACTGTACCAGAGGTGAGGTGGGGCCACTCGGCCTGTGTTTTGGGGAACGTTATGTATATCCATGGAGGAACCACATGGCAAAATATAACTCTTAATGACATCCACAAGTTAGACACCACCACAATGGTCTGGTCTTCAATTATCACCCGAGGTAAACCGGCACCTGCTTCATCACACCACTCTGCCACCGTCATTGGGACAAAGATTTGTTTGTAATTGGAGGAAGGGACTGCAACAGTTGTAGAGTGTTTGACACAGAGACCAACCGCTGGCTGAGCACGCCTTATGCACAACTTCCAGAAGGACGCGCCGCTTATTCAGCCTTTAACTACAATGGAGAGCTGTACGTAATTGGTGGCGAAAAGGACAGATGCGAAGATGCTTTCAATAATCTGTGGATATTCAAATCAGACACCTTCTCCTGGAAGAAGGTTGTGCCCAAGGGTAAAGGCCCAACAGTGCATACGAAGGCACACTACTGTATGGTAAGAGATCGAATCGTCGTCGTAGAGAAGGATGGCATCGTGCACATCTTAGACTTAAATCCTAGTCTGAAGACGTTGTGTAAGCTAGCATTAATTCAGTGTTGTCTAAAGCAGTCGGAACTCCCACACAACATCAGGTGGGAACTGACAGCTATGGAGAAGAACAAGATCACACCTTGGGTGAGCACCTCCAAAACTGCTTTTCCCTTCTACCCATATAGCCGCAAATGCAAACAGTTCCACGATATAGTGCAAACTCTCTTTCCATCCTCGGCTTTCCAGGGTTCCTTCCTGCCAGCTGCACCTCTCGACTGATACCACCATTGTTAGGCAACCCGGTATGGCGGAGATCTGCGGAGCACAGGAGCACACTGTTCTAGTTAGCGTGGTTGCTAGGTCAGATATTTCTTTGCCTGCAAAGTGAACCTGCTTTTTGTTAACTAACCTTTGCACAACAGAAAAGTGAAGACGGAATTAATTTCCCAGTGGATTCCTCGTGACTTGCATCAGTGCAACCACACTTGCAATTACCCAGAATTGCACCTTTCTTAGTTAGTGTGGTTGCTATAGCAACCAGTATTTTTTCTTCTGAATGAATGATGAATGAATGATTTTATCTGGAGGGCCGAATTGTCATGTGAAGCCTGACCAATCCTCAATTCTGGCCGCTCGGGACACATATTTTTCAAGAGAAATTAATTGTCATGTGAAGCTTCAAAGTATGGTCTCATTGGACATTTTTAATCATCCAATCATCAGACCGGGACGGACGTTACACACATATTCAGGATGTACGGGACAAATAAAACCTGTTCATTCTGGAATTAAATTACCATATATGGACATGAACGGGACACACAAAGCCACTCCAGATAAAACCTGTTCATTCTGGACTGAAATGACCATATATGGACATGAACGGGACACACAAAGCCACTCCTTGGAAGCGGCTTTCACCGCTTCAAAAATAAAACATATAATATCACCGTTGTGCATTAACAGTCTGTGGGTCTAATCCTTCTCAGTGCAAGCTGCACTTCATCATATTCATCCATATTCAAAGTGTGTGAGGTCATTATAATCAGGCCCTCCTCGTTGTCACCGGACCCCTTGAGGGGGGGCACGTCCTGCACTTAACGCAGACATCTTCACAACACAAGGGCCGGGGGCCACGGCCGAGGCCAAGGGCCCCTGAGTGCCGGCGGTGTGCGGCGCTCCACCTCGAGGACCGCGTCGCCACTCATGCTCGGCGGTCGAGAGCTCTTTTTTAATCAGACACACAGAGGATCCTAATCACGGCTGGATTTGCGAAGGGGTGTTTCATGCTTCTGCTTTTAATATCTATAAATTGATATAAAAATATGATATAAATTTGGGAAAATGTAAACTAGTCTGATATGTTTGATATTTATGTTTGATAATGTCAGTTTTTGTGTCCCTATTCATGGGTTGCATTTGTAGTCCTACTGTACACCGGCCATGTTGAGGACCAACACAGATGTTCTGATTGGCGTAGAACATTAGTTATATGCCAATCAGCGAATTGAAACACCTGTGTTGGTCCTCAACATGGCTGTTTAGGACTACAAATGCAACCCATGAATTTAGAGTAACCAATTATTTTTTAGCCCTCTTTTCTCCCGGTATTCCAATATTAATTCCTCCCCATCACTGCTGTTGCATCCGACTGACTCACCTGCCAATGAGGAGCCCACACCGATACTCATCCCGCCCATAGGCGATTCTATAGGGGGGGCAAAGGGTGATTTTTTTTTGATTTTTTTTATTTGACAACTGAAGAGTTATTTACGGTAATTACGGACAACAATAACTGATACAAGATTGTCAAATTTAGGCATTTTGCAGATAGATAAGGAACAAGAAATAAACGTGTTCCAAATAATTGAACACTATTCAAGAGCAAAAGACAGGAGGCTGGAATTCATTGTGTAATAAGCCAGATACATTTGTCATGTAGCCTACTCTATTTTTTTGGTTTTTGCTAAATACTTTGACACTGTTACTGTACGTTGCAAAATGATTGACATTGACATGCTGATGTTGTTTGGCTATATGTCCTTTGCTGCAAAATAAGTATATAAATCATATAGCCATATAGATATAACCATAGACCAGGGGTCTTCAACGTTTTCAGGCCGGGGACCCCCAAACTGATGGGGAGATGGAGCAGGGACCCCCTACCACCTCGTAGGGTGGGGGGGGGGGCTACGACATATTTTTTATTTTAAACATGTACAAGTTACAGCGAGCAGGGTGGGCCGTACCTTATTAACTGAGAACCAATGTCAATAATACCAACAATATGTCAATTGCATAGTAATCATGTATTCAAGCTATTCAAAATGGATAGAATCATGATTTATTTTTTAACATAAATGTGAAAAAAGGAAAAAAAAGAAAAAAAAACATTTTTGATTTTTTTTTTCTTTTTTTTTAAGCAATAATTTCGTGGACCCCCTGCAGTACCTCCGCGGACCCGCTAGGGGTCGCAGACCCCCTGTTGAAGACCCCTGCCATAGACATATGCTCATGGTATCTAGAAGAACAAGCACCTGTTTTGCACTTTTTTGTTTAAATTGTGTTACATTAAGGTAAAAAAAAATAAACCATAGAAACCCATTAAAACGTGCACGTGTGCATCTTGCACCCCCTGCTAGCCTATGATCCCGCCCTACGCTCCCTACTGCCGCCCCCAGCTCGTTGGAGTACATGCAGTGCACTTAAGCCTCTCCAACTGATCCAAAATTCCGTGGCACAACTGGTCTTAAACCAGTCTCACATTTGATACCTTCAGTAGCCTACATTTTTATGCCAATACTTTTGAACTTTTACTCAAGTAACGTTGTGAATTCCGTACTTTTACTTGTAACAGTCAGAGTATGTTATATTGCAGTAGTGTGAATTATTTTTCCACGTAAATGAGACAGTTACCACACGCACGCACAAGCACACACGCACAAGCACACACAAGCACACACACACACACACACACACACACGCACGCACGCACGCACGCACACACTAAACTCAAACTATTTTAGTATAACATGACATGGTCCCGTGAGGCTGCATGTGATGGAGGATGTACGTATGTGTGAGTGTTGTGGTTTCCTCCCTGTTAGATAGCAGGCCTACACTTCACTGTTTGCCAGTCTGTTGACACTCACAATGTTGTTTCTCTGTACTTAAATGTAGACCTGGAACGCATCCGTGCATGTCACTTACAGACTTTAACCACTTTTCACTATTATTTTATACTTTGGCTATTGAAAAATAGCAGATATACAAGCTCATAGCTAGGGATGGAGCTCGTTATTTTTTAATGATAATGAGCACCTTATCGATACTATATTGAGCCAGGCTTTTTTTGTACCCACTATTGAGCGTTTTCTAATATTTTGTGGAAAGATGTGAGACGACACATTCTGAACAGAATTGGTATCTTGTATTGGCCAGGTGTTGTGACTGTGAGTTTGTGGCTGACCATCATCTATGGAGATGACAATTGACAAAAGTAACACATATTATAATTAAATATCACTAGTAAGACACCTCGGGGTGACATGCAACCTCGCCGTGCCAAGTCTTGGCCATCTGGCCAGTGATGATATTGATGACATCAGGGATCTCCATTTATGGGCATAAAAGGAATTCTGTTAGAGAGGTTCCCATGACATCACAACATACAATATATGTCATGCCCATACATGTCACCTGTAGGGATGGAGCCCGAAAACCGGGTCCATTACAAACCCGGTTCTGAATTTATCGAGACCCGAGTATCAATAAGCTTTTGGCTTGTCGAGCCTGTTATCGGGTAAGCGTCACATCATGGGCCGCTATAGCGGCCGGGCGGTAGGCTACATTGCGTCATTGTGTGCTTTGGAAGTGCATGCGTGCCGCGGAACAACGGTGGAACGCGTGAAACACTAAAAAGTTTGGTTTAATACCTTTTTGAAAAGACAAGGGGAGAGCTAAATGCAATGGGCTATATTCAGCACGGTTGTTACATCATGCTCAGGGGGGAACACTTCGACAATGCAGACGGAGGCACTTGTCCATAGTGCATCACATAAGACCCAAGTGCAATCAATAACTTTGCACGTCTGCGACGAGTTGAAACAACGGCAGCGTCGGGCCGTCGGCTGTTGCAGCAGCCCGACAACCGTTCTCTTCCACCCAAAGTATGTGGTGCTTGAAAATATGAATGATTCCATCGATAATAATCCGTTTGGGATAAATCCCTACCATAGAGTTATAATGTATCGCTCCGTGCGAATGAATTCGTAGCGTTGCCAGCTTGACTTCTTCTCAGTCTACCGAAAATAGCAGATCTACAAGATCACAAGGCGGTGCGAGCAGAAGCGGTGTGAGCTTGTTGATTGGGTATTTTTTTGTTGCGTGACACCGTCGTACTATGCGTTATAAATTACACTTTTAAAGAGACGGTACACATTTAGTTTCTTCAAATATTTTCCAAAAATAAAAAGCTTGACTTGCCTTCTGTCTGTTAGTACTGTATTTGAAGGCCCTAGTCAAATGTAGTGCATATACTTGGAAATGTTAGCCTATAGTTTATATTATACCTATACAATTTATAGTATAGTTTTACAGTAGGCTATTTTTATTAATTCATGAAAAGTATTGTAAAACTATATATAGACCTATATATATATTTTTCTTTCCTTTTTTAAAGCTTCAGAATTGATAGTGTCTCATCATGTCTTTCCACAAAATAACAGAAAAAGCTCAATAGTGTGCTCGATAAAAGCCCGGCTCGATAAGCATGATCGATAAGGTGCTCATTATCAATAAATATTAACGAGCTCCATCCCTAGTCACCTGTGATATCACCTGTGATGTCACAGTGATGTGTCAAGGGAACCAACCCATAGACTGTAAAAATGTGTACACACACGGCTTCACAGCTTCACATCTACACACAGACAAGCTGTGACATTTCTCATTGTAAACTGCAACCTTCGGTCGCAACAATGAATTAGTGTTCATTAGGCGTTAAATGGCTTTATATTATGAATAGTACTGTAATAATTTCTTGATCACCTCTTGTCTTGATTGTTTAAACGTGATGGGCCGCTATGTTGATAACAAGCTTGATGAGCCCAAAGCTTATTGATACTGGGTACTCAATACATTTGTTATCGGGTTTGTAGCAGACCCTTGTTTTGATCTCCAAGCTATAAGCTTGTAGATCTGCTATTTAAAAAAAATCATGGAAATTTGTGCAAATCTTTGAATATATATTTTTATAGCGAACATTTGTAACTCAAATCTTTCTTTCTCTGGAACAAAATATTTTGAGATGGGGGTCTGCGGTCAAATATAATTCTATAGGGGTCCTTGACATGAAAACGCTTGAAAAAGCGATAGGATTTAGAAGAAGTTTTTAAGGTATTTTTCAGGTATTAACACCTATGGAGCCAAACTCGTTCAGTAATGAGATACGGCCACTGGAGGTCGCTGTGCCAGAAATCAGTTGTCTCGTTGAGGAACGAGACAAAGGGTTAACTGTGCAGCGTGCAGCTGCGCGCAAGTTGTGTTCCCTGTGAAAGACCCTGGTCCAAAGTCATAATAATAATAATAAACCTTTATTTATATAGCACCTTTTTAAAACAAAGTTACAAAGTGCTTTACAGGAGACACAAAACAAAACAGCAAATGGACGCAGAACAGAGACAGACAAAGGTTAAAAGGTTAAAAGAACAATGCAAAAAACAATACAAAGAAGTAAATGCCTAATTACACAATGGTAAAAGGAACAAAATGGTATAGAACCTTGCAAATAACATTGAGATAGGGGTTAGGCCGTTAGGCGAGTCATAACGTGGCTCGCACAGAAACAAAATGGAGCATCTAGGCTGCATACACTTCCATTCTATGCTGAAACATAAAAAGGGCTTTATCTCTGAATAAGGTGCAAAGAACGCCAGGGAAGCAGAGATCTGATTGTTTTCACGGCGACACTTTACCGCGATGGTCGGCCCCGGTTTGGATTTTAGTTTCGCAAGCGTTTGTAAACAAATGGATTATCTTCCTCAATCGTCAGCGGACACTCACGTGCACACGCACAAAGCTTCCGAGGCTCTTCAAAATAAAGCGTAAGTGAACGGCGGCACCTAGAAATGTTAGAAACCTTGGCTTCCATTGTGTTAATGGATTAAAACACTCACAATGCATTTTAAAGTATGTTTTTAAACTAGACTGCACTCTGTCAAGGTGCCAACTTGTGTCATGTTATCAGGTCGCACTTGTTGGTGGTGACATCACGCAGTGTTTTTTCCAGGGTTTTCCCCTTGGGTGACATAAACACAGACAGTATGACATTTTCCAACTCCATTACAAAACACTGTTTTTTTAAATGTTTTATCATGCGATCCCCTGCTTGGGCGAGAGTCTCAGAAACAAATGGTGACTCATAGCTTACCGAAGAGCAACATTGAGCGTAAAAAGAGAAAAGCGTGTGAAAACAATGAGTTAAAGATGCACGTCAAAAAGAATCTTCAAACTACTGTTTGAAGTTTTATAAAACTGCCCTTCCTACTTAGTTCAACATTTTATTTTTTCCAATATTTTCTTTATTTTCGTCGTTTCAATCTTTGAGAAAGTACTGAAGAAAAGTCATTGGTAGCACTTTACAATAATGACCTGTTATAAATCATTTATAAATATTTATAAGCAGTTTGTAGATGAGTAATAAACATGAACAAACTATGAACAAATGTTTACCTAAACATTTATAATTGTTTTAAACATCATTTACATGTTATTAGTAAGGTATTAGTAAGTAGTAAACTGATCATGAATAAACCATTTATATACATTTGTAAATGATTAATAAATCATTTGTAATAGACATTATGCATTATTTATATGCTATTTGTAGATAAGTAACTAATCATTTACAAGCTATCTATATACCTTGTAAAACATTCCTAATATATCTATAAATCATTAGTAGATGTTATCAAGAGCCCTAATGTAAAGTGTAGACTAGGTCGCTGTCTGCCAGTCCCTCCGTCAGTATGTCTGTCACGTCACGTCACGTCACGTCACACTTTTGGCCCTACTTCTATCTCCGGCACTGTTGCCCCTATCCATGCCAAACTTTGCACACACCCTCCTTGGCTGTCTGTTAATGTGGCCTCCTTGTTTGTTGGTTAACATATGCTTTGTAAAACATTCCTTAAATATCTATAAATCATCAGTAGATGTTATCAAGAGCCCTAATGTAAAGTGAAGACTATTCATTGATTACGAATGTCTGTTAAATATGAACAAACATGGAGGCCACATTAACAGACAGTTGACTGCCAAACCACAACCTCCACCCCTCATTTCTCACATGGCCCTCTTCTAGCGCCACCATGAGGCCCTAAAATCACACAAAGCGGAACACAGTATGTCTAGAGTCATGTCATCAACATGGATCTGTCCCATTTAGCATCACCATCAGGCCGATTTTTTTCAAACACATTTTTTGACACTGCTCCTACAGATTTGGGCCTAAAATCACACAAAGCTAAAGTCATGTCATCAACATGGATCTGTCCCATTTCCCATATTCCCTCCTGATTGGCTACGACTGCCTTCTAAAGTTTGTGTATGCAATGTGACGGCCGAATAGTCTTCACTTTACATTAGGGCTCTTGATAACATCTACTGATGATTTATAGATATTTAAGGAATGTTTTACAAAGCATAATGTTAACCATGAACAGACGAACAAACTCTGAGGCCACATTAACAGACTGCCAAGGAGTGTGTGTGCAAAGTTTGGCATGGATAGGGGCAACGGGAGTAGGACCAAAAGTGTGACGTGACGGACAGACTGACGGAAGGACTGACAGACAGCCGGTGGAGGTTTTCATAGTAACTTGCGACCTAGTCTACACTTTACATTAGGGCTCTTGATAACATCTACTAATGATTTATAGATATATTAGGAATGTTTTACAAGGTATATAAATAGCTTTTAAATGATTAGTTACTTATCTACAAATAAATATAAATAATGCATAATTTTTAGTTACAAATGATTTATTAATCATGTATGAATGTTTATAAATGGCTTATTCATGATTAGTTTACTACTTACTAATACCTTACTAATAACGTATAATGTTTAAACAGTTATATGTTTAAACAGTTATAAATGTTTAGGTAAACATTTGTTCATAGTTTGTTCATGTTTATTACTCATCTACAAACTGCTTATAAATGTTTATAAATGATTTATAACAGGTCATTATTGTAAAGTGTTACCAAGTCGGGTACAGCTCTACCGTAGATATTATACCGGACAACCCTAAACCTGTGTCTCAGACAAGGCAGTCTCTTGACGGCTGCTTCCTGGGTTTGTGGAAATGATGGTCTGAGGCAGCTCTTCGGTGAAGGCTTTCTCCAGCACCTTCAGGATAGACCTGCGGAAAACATCCTTGAAATCTCGACCCATGAACACATACAGCAGCGGGTTCAGACAGCTGTTTAGAAGTGCAAGGCTGAAGGCTATGCGAAACCCGATGGTGACCACATTATCCAGTGATTTACTGAACTCCAGGACCAGGATATTCACAAAGTCTATCAGATACATGATGTGATATGGAGCCCAGCACAGGAAAAATGTGGTGATAACAGCTGCTATGATTCTGAAGGGGCGACGTGATTGGTCGGCCAGTGAGCGATTATTCCTGAGCCGGTAGATGACAACAGAATAGCAGGAGACGATGACAGTGAAAGGGACCAGGAATCCCATGAGGAAGCCGGTGATGATCTTGACCCAGGATCGAAATGCCCACAACTGCTTTCCTTCAGGTGTACCGATGTCAACAGTGACTGCAAAGTTGTAGTAGCACCAGATGATGTTTTTGTCATGGACGGAGGGCCGTGTGTCACTAAAGATGACGTAAGGGAAGCTGAGAGCCAAGGCCAGCACCCAGACACCCAGACTCACCCACGACGCCTTTCTGACGCTGCGGTGGTTCCGGGCCCACACTGGACACACCACACATACACATCTGTCGACGCCGATGACCACCAGGATGTAGATGCTAGCATACATGTTCAGGTAGAAAACGATACCGTCCATTTTGCACATGAATTTGCCAAAAGGCCAGTGGTCGTCCAGAGCTATTTCCGTGATGGTCAGGGGTAGGAACACTATAACGAGGAAGTCCGCCACAGAGAGGTTGAGGTACCAAATGGTGTTGGCGGTTTTCTTCATTTTGAAGCCCGTCGCCCAGATTACAACACCGTTCCCCAACACGCCAAGCACAAAGACCAGACTAAAAATCACGAGGTACGGGATCTTGAGGGATTTTTTAAGTTCAGCCATGTAGTCATCCATCTCTTTATTGTGATAAACAGCAGCTGCATGTGGTCAGAAAACCTAAAATAACAAAAGAAAGGCATGCTTTGTTTTATAAAATATTTGGTGCCAGGGACCCTCATAGACGATTTGTGTTTCATATTTGTGTGTGTGTGTGTGTGTGTGTGTGTGTGTGTGTGTGTGTGTGTGTGTGTGTGTGTGTGTGTGTGTGTGTGTGTGTGTGTGTGTGTGTGTTTTTGTTGTTGAAAATAGCCGACCTACAGTACAAGCACACAATGTTGTTTTCATCGTTTTTTAATATCCGGCCCGCAAGTTGTCAGTCATAGCCAATCGTAATGGAATATGAAAAATCTGACTGATACATCTTTATGTATGAGAGATAAAGTGTATAGCGACTTTCATCAGTTTTGGACAAAATCATCAGCTAAGGTTTCTAACAGGAGAAATGTTCTAAAGATCAATGCTAATGATCATCTGCTAAGCGACGTTCATAGCTCCGTCCCTTACTGGATACACAAATAAATACAGCTCATGCAATTTCACACATCAACATGTTTTAAGTGATATCTATCTATAAATGCGACAAATCTCTGTCTGTCTGTCTGTTTGTTTGTAATCCGCGTATCTCGAGAACCGTTCGTCCCACCGGCTTCAGACTCGGCACGCGCGTTCCCCGCCGCCGCGCGGAGTGCAGTGCCAGGCCTCGACCCGACCCGACTCGCGGTTTTCCGTAACCGGCGCGAAACGTTCCGGCGCGAAACGTTCGGAATCTCCTTATGCGGAGCTGATTGTTGACATCAGGCTGTTCCGGAGGAAATCGGCGCAAGCGCTGAGTCATTGTGACATCACTTCATAAAAGGCTCTGACATCACGTACGCCACATGAGTCAACACAAAATCTCTGTGAATGTGTATGTATGTATGTAATCCGCGTATCTCGAGAACCCTTCTTCCCACCGGCACGCGCGTTCTCCAGATATGGGCATAAAGTCTGACATCAGAGTTTTCCGCAACCGGTACTGTGTGTGCAGAGATCTTCATATATGGGCATAAGTGGACAAAGACAAACAGATGGTCAAAACGGGTCCTATGACAACAGGTATATTGGGGTTTGCATTAAAGGGTGGGGCATTCATGGGGTTTGCATTAAAGGGTGGGGCATTCATTCCCTATTTCAAATTCGGCACGTGCGTTCCCCACCGCAGCAGGTAGTGCAGTGCTCGGCCTCAACCCGACCCGACCCACGATTGTTTGAAAAAGCGACAGAAATCTCATATATGGGCATAAAATGGACGCAGATAAACAGATATCTCCATATATGGCATATATGGGCATTCATGGGGTTTGCATTAAAGGGTGGGGCATTCATTCCCTATTTCAAATTCGGCACGTGCGTTCCCCACCGCAGCAGGTAGTGCAGTGCTCGGCCTCAACCCGACCCGACCCACGATTGTTTGAAAAAGCGACAGAAATCTCATATATGGGCATAAAATGGACGCAGATAAACAGATATCTCCATATATGGCATATATGGGCATACAATGGATGCAGAATCACAAAGATCTCCATATACGGGCATAAAAGGGACACAGACAGACAGATACAGAGATCTCCATATATGGGCATAAAATGGATGCAGATAGATATCTCCATATATGGGCATATATGGGCATAAAATGGACCCAGAACTATAACTGCAGTGATCTCCATATATGGACATAAAATGGACACCGACAGACAGATACAGATATCTCCATATATGGGCAAAAATGGACACAGGCAGACAAATGGTCAAAACGGGTCCTATGAAAACAGGTATAATGGGGTTTGCATTAAAGGGCGGGGCATTCATTCCCTATTTACATTGTTCCGAGTTGGCCAGGTCGCCGACTAGACGCTGGGCCGCCCGAAGGGCGGCCCAGCTTCTAGTACTTAATAAAAGGTTCTATATTCTAGATAGCAATAATGTCTATATAATAAAGAAGGTAAAATAAAAGATACCTGTTTCAAAGTGTTGAAGAGACGTCAGTCAGAGGAGTGTCGTCCGTGAACACTGAGGAGCTCAGAGCAACTTATACTGTACTTATACTGTAGCACCTTATGGGTGTCATATCGGCGCTGTCGGGTGAAAACCTTGTATGTCCAAAAGCGTTCCTTTTTTATTATTATCTTTAAAACATTTTAAAGTAGTGGAAATAGCCGATCTACAAGCACACAACACCTTGCGATGTGAGGGGTGTGTGTTCTGAATATTGAACCCATGAAAGTGTCAACATCAACTAAATAACTGCATTGGATCACTAATAGGTTCTTCCATTTTCTGAAAAGTAAAACATTTCAGACATACAAGGTTTCTACCCGACATGCACACTCAAACTAGTATCAGATGAGATGACATCACCCTCTGAAACTATACTTTGGTGGATGATCTATGATGCTATGTGTGGTTTCACAAACAGCCTGCTTTGTGCAAACACTTAGTGAGCTTGTAGGTCTGCTATTTTCACTGCACCGCATAGCCCAAAAATGTTGTAAATCTTGGTTGTATGGCAGTTTAACCCGGGCAATACTCGGGCAACAATTTTTATAATTCAAAGGTCCCTATAATCTAAAACTGTCTGTTATCACGGGGTGTATAAATCATGTTTGTACTATGCCTTTGTCAAACATGGCATTTGTGCATGCACTCACAATTTAGGTGAAGTTTCATATCGGTTTAAGCGACTAGAGAAAAACACATCTTTGGGGTTGAACGCACCTTTAGGATATAGGGTACGCACGCACGCACGCACGCACGCACGCACGCACGCACACACACACAGACACACACACAGACACACACACACACACACACACACACACACACACACACACACACACACACACACACACACAGTTGGTTTGAGATGGCTGTCCCACGAACAGGAACTCCAGCGCGTGTTGCCTTTGTTGGTCTATGAACATTTCTGGCATGCAGCAACTTTACAAGATAATGTCTGCTTTCTCTCTCCCTCTGGATGTCTGTCTCAGTAGGTGTGTGTGTGTGTGTGTGTGTGTGTGTGTGTGTGTGTGTGTGTGTGTGGGGGTGTGGGTGTGGGTGTGGGTGGGTGTGTGTGGGTGTGTGTGTCACATTGGCTATTTTTGAATATTTGCCTGTGAGAAGTGGTGGAGTAGATATAATAGTATAAAGTAGTATAAAGTATCACAATTGGAAATACTCAATTATAGTAAAATTACCAAAAAATGTACTTGAGTACATTATTTGAGTAAATGTATTTCCACCACTGCCAGTGGACAGGGCCGTCGGTCAGAGGGGTCGCGGAGGATTTGTCCAGGAATTAAGGCTGGGGGGTATTAGGGGGCTCGCAGATAGAGATGCTGTTGATGTAACAGGGAGGTGGGATCTCACTGATGAGCACTTGATCTACCACAGTTTGTTGAAGAAACATGCCCTGGGTTGTGCAGGAATGCTGCGGTAATGCAGGACAGATCTCCCTGTGTTGACACTGGGAATTATCGTGTATCTGGGGGCGAGAGTTTTAGGTGCGTTCACACCGGATGCTATGGGCCACATGGCTCAGGAACCGCTGGTTCCCAAGGCCACTTATACTTAGTTAGTTAGTTACACCGGATGTAATAAAAACAACAAAAAAAGCATTGATGAATCGTGGGAGCAATAGTCTCTCTCGACTATCAGAGATTTCAAAGTATTGTGGAACTCTGTACGCATCTAAGCTGTTCACGGCTTGAAGATTTAGCGTTAACATACTGAAATCAAACTGATAGATAAGACTCAGACCAGTTTAATGCGGCCCCCTTACTGCCGACCAAGTGCTCTACTTACTTACTTTGCATTGCTTGAATCATGGGCACTATTGTCTCATGTAGCCGGACAATCCGAGATTTACACTACCGACGTGTGGGGAAATCTAAACTCAATGTATGTGTTTGACCGGTGAAGAAAGTGAATTTAATAACCACAGTCTCCTACCTATGGTCACTGGGAGTTCACTAGTACAACCACAGTCTTCTACCTATAGTCACTGGGAGCTGACCAGTACAACAACAGTCTCCTACCTATAGTCACTAGGAGTTCACCAGTACAACCACAGTGTCCTACCTATGGTCACTGGGAGTTCACCAGTACAACCACAGTGTCCTACCTATGGTCACTGGGAGTTCACTAGTACAACCACAGTATTGTTGACACTGGGAGCTCCGTGGGAGCCGTTAAAAGGTTAACTGTCTTGCTCAAGGGCACACAGGAAGTAGGTATAAAAGCTGCTAATCCACTTTCCCTCGCTGGATTTCTTCCAGACGTCCGAGGGATTAGAACCGCCAAACTTCCTCTAACCTCATGACGAAGACGGACAGTGAAATCCTCAGTGTCACTTTATCCATTGGTAAACAGACCAGTATGGTTCCATGTGGTTTACATTTGTACGCTCTTTGTTAAATTAACACTTGGGATTTTTACTGTGTTTAATAGAGTGACCTGAGAAGTGCAGGCTTCTAGTGCATTTAAAGAACAAAAGCTGGAAAAAAGCCTTAAATCATTCACTTCCTTCAGCGCAAACCCTGTGTGTGCGTGCGTGCGTGTGTGCGTTTATGCGGGCGTGCACGCATGCACACAACAAGAGTAAGCTTCACCTAAATACAAGGAGTGCCTTTTTTTTCCTTCTATATTTTTCCGGCTTAAAAACTGTGCATGATAATAACACGGCTCAAAGCTGCAGAAATTGCCTGTGGGGGCTGACGGTGGGGGAGGAGGGGGTGGTGGGGGATTTTGAACCTAAAATTAGGTCTCCTCTCTTCAAGAAAAGAAAAAAAAAGAAAGAAAAACAACAGAACAGAAGAAAAGAGAAACACAAGCACTCTTCTCTTCTCTTCTCTTCTCTTCTCTTCTCTTCTCTTCTCTTCTCTTCTCTTCTCTTCTCTTCTCTTCTCTTCTCTGTTACAAGTAAAAGTAAACTGAATTCAAAATGTGTCAAAGCGTTAGATAGGGCTTACATTAGTATTAAACCATTAGTTTATACTTTAGCTATTCAAAAAAGGAGCTTGTAGATCTACTATAAAAAATTAAAAAAAAAAAAAAAAAAAAAAAAAAAACACGCAAACATATATATTTAAGCGATCATTTGTAACTCAAATCTTTCTCTGGGTCCCTGGAACAAAATATATTGAAATGGGGGTCTGCGGCCAAATACATAAAATTCTGGGGTCCTTCATTTTAGAAAGTGTTTGAACCACTAATATAGAAACATGTAAGGATTTAGAAGAAGTGTATAAAATCGTGTCAGGTCTAAATGGGTTAAAACAGTACAGATTGTACCGCTCTAACAGTACTTGAGTACATGTCGGATACCTCCCAGCACCTGGGTGGCTGCATGGTGTTCCTGTAGCTCAGATAAGCCAACACTTCCTCCTGTGTGTGGAGTTTATTTTCTTAAGGGTTTCAGAGGTACCACCACTCATATCCAGCTGCAAAGCCCCCTGCGCTCACACAGGACACGAGAGGCTTTGCGCGCAAGTGCGCACGTGTGTGTGTGGCGTGTGCGTGCGCATTGTCTGTGAACGGTGTGTATGTGTAGCCCACTGCTTGTCTCTATGTGAACGCAACATGTGTGTGTGAGAATCAGTGTTTGCACGTGCGCATGTTCTGTGCAGTGTGTGTGTGTGTGTGTGTGTGTGTGTGTGTGTGTGTGTGTGTGTGTGTGTGTGTGTGTGTGTGTGTGTGTGTGCGTGCGTGCACGCGTGTGTGTGCAGACATGTGCACACATAGACATCAAAGGGGCTTGAGCCCCTGCACTTTTATCCGTCTGTAAAAAGTGCCTTCTCCGACCATGAATGCAGTTTTTACTATGGTGAAAGTAACACAAATGCCCTCATTCCATACCATTCAAGAGAATTGCATTGTCCAAACTCTCCTGAACTTGAGTGCAGCATCTTATGTTGAAATAATTGCAATCAAGCATCGACAATCAAGCATCGACAATAGCCAACCTCCAAGCTCACAACACGTCGCAGCGCAACGCGTTGTGAGCTTGGAGGTCTGCTATTTTCAATATTTTCACCAAAAGGCACTTTTAGAAATTTCAGCCCTTGCCTCTCCAACATTCTCTGCACGTCCCTGTGTGTGTGTGCGTGCGTGCGTGCGTGTGTGTGCGTGCGTGCGTGCGTGCGTGCGTGCGTGCGTGCGTGTGCGTGCGTGCGTGCGTGCGTGCGTGCGTGCGTGCGTTTGTGCGTGCTTGCGGGTGTGTGTGTGTGTGTGTGTGTGTGTGTGTGTGTGTGTGTGTGTGCGTGCGTGCGTGCGTGTGTGAGACCATGTGAAAGCCCTGACCGTTGCATGCTTGACCTTTGACCCCTGCGTGTCCTCTCACCAGTCAGAGGGATGTGTGCGTCGCAGACAGGAAGTGGACACTTAATATGAGCATTCCTGCTTTTATGAGTTCACCGGAGTAAAAGGAACTAAGTTCATTCACTAAAATGCCCGACCTAAGTACAGTACTGTACATATTATGTTTATATGTACTGTACTGTATATCAGTGGTTCTCAACCTCGGTCGGGACCCCCAGGGGAGACCCCACATTATTTTGGGTGGTCCCCAGATGATTAGCTTAATGTGCAACATTGTTTTCTCACTCAACAGTAAACAAACCAACGTAAAGTTTAAGTGTATAGAGGGTATCTGCACATTTCTAAAGTGACAATTTAGTACTTTTTAATACCTCTAAAATGACAAATTAAGCATTGGCCAAATTGTCAAATATTAGAGGCAGAAATTGTGAAAATAGCCGATCTACA